>NW_026881379.1:0-34714 GCF_032173495.1 Musca vetustissima | reverse complement strand
CACAATTATGGGTTATTTATATCTACAAATTCTAACAGAGGACTCAAAAACAAATTCCTCAGTCTGATACATTTCCAATCATTAATTGTTAATAGCCACCAAATGTAGGGTAATAGAACACTTCAGCCACGAAACTCCACCTTGCAAGTGTCAAAAAATGTGATAATAATTAAAAGCAAAGATCGAAAGAAAATATTAATTAGCCCGAAGCTTTTTTGTATTTTTTTGTAAAATATTGATATTCAATCATCTCATTGGCAACATCTTCAGATCAATTGAAATGAGAAACTACAACACCTTGGACAAAATGAGAAAATAATGAGTAGGGTAAAAAAATTAATTAAAAGAAAACAACTTCTGCCATGTCATAGTGGAGGCAACATTAACGTTGGCAGCTACTTTGCCATTTTGGCCAATATTCGGTGGTCTGTTTCGTGTTCGTTCGTTTTTTTGGCCAAAGATACAGGTATTTGTTTCAATCATCAATGTAGTACCGTAATATTGAATTACTATAACTGTGCTGGTTATGACACGTCAATATTGATGTACGCCATATGCCAATGGAGTAAAGTGAAATTTTTCTGAATGAACCATAAAAATGGTTAAATGAATGAGTTTGCGGAACGTATGCAAAATATTTGCAAGCACAAAAAATATAATGTTGCCAATATTGCTATACTGAGCTGTGTGTGTGTGCGAGTGATGTTTTCAAATTGTGTATGGTTCATTGATATTAATTTATTTTGAAATTATTTGTCTGTTAACTCACCAGGGTATCATACTGTTCAATAGTAGGTGGAGATAGAGGATGGACCATTGATGAAATTCATTAGCGGTACAATTTTCATGGTAAAAAAATCGCTTTAAACGTCAGTGTCACTAACACAACTCTGCAGTTATTATTAAAAGAACTACAATGCTGTCTATATTCGACACCATTGAATAATCATCACGACCGATTTTTGGGAATAAACGAGGGTGGTTAATGTTATATATAGGAAATATGGAATAAATTGTAGTAACATATTGTACTTTATATGCTCCAATAAAAACCAGTAAGGAAAGATCAAAAGTCGGACGGATCCGACTATATGATACCACTTCACCACTTTGGGATAATCTGTGTAATATCCTATAGATATAAGAGACAAAGCATCTATGCAAGACCACTGAAATGGAATCGGACGAAAACAATTGTGATCTATATAGATATTTGAACCAATAAAAAACCATACACATACCATTCTGAAATTTATGAAAAATTTCATGTCAATCGGGCAGACTTGGATTTTTTGGAATAACATTTGAATGAAATCCAGATAAATTATGTGTGGGACCTATATCTTAATCTGGACCGATTTTGTACATCATTTACCTTAAATCGAACGAATCTATATATGGGAACTATATCTATATCTGAACCGATTTCAAAAAACATCAAACTGGACCTTATTCAGTACACTGTGCAAAATTTTGCCTTAATCGGACAAATATTGGGAGTTTGGTGCAAAATATACATAAAATCGGACTAAGATATATATGGACGCTATATCTAAATTTAAACCGATTTTCACCAATTTTAATAGGGTTCATCCTTGGGCCGAATAAGTGACTGGTGCAAAATTTAATCCAAATTGGATCATAAATGCGATCTGAACTTTGTACATTATCCCAGTCGTATTGTTCGATAAAAGTGGAAAGCAGGTTATCGTATGGCCGTAACGCTTCGAATTGACCGCGACAGTCATGATATGGTGGTATGTAATGGGTAGTTTGCGTCGCTGATGCCTTCTCCGTCTGCAAGGTAGTTGCGGCATACGAAAAGTGTGGTGAGTTTGGAGGGGGTTTATTCGGAGAATAAGCGTATGAAGCTGCGATCCGAAGCAGTAAGTTGTGGTGTTGGACGATGCTTTGTTGAGGTCGGAAGAGCCTGTGGCATCTGTTGGTGAGGCCAGAGTAGTCTTCAGGAAGTGAGGGCCAGAATTGATGGGCAGGGAGAGCCGATCTTGAGTTAGAATCAGTGCTCTTAAAGCGTCTGGTGGGGGGTCACGTGACTGATATTAAACGACTTACGGACTGTCTCATAGACGCTTGGTGTTGGCAGGCTGGTTGTTAGAATTTCTGTGTGGCAGGTGGCGCCCGTTGCAGTCCCTGTGGTAGCGTCTGCCCACCAGTTTGTTTTAATAATTGAGACGTGGTCGGTTGTTATAAAATATAAGAGTGTTGCGTAATCTAGTGAGGTCGTGAAGAAGGTTCATCAACGAAGAGTGGTGAAGCTATGATACATACGTCCTTTTTGCGGAAGGGGAGAAAATACTTGTTATATAAAGTTTGCGGATGTGGGTCTGGATGTGTCAGTGAAGGATATGCATGAACCAAGACTAATTGTGAAGGAATTCATGCGTGCATGTCTCCAGACGAATTCATTCAAGAAATATATGCAATGAATTTCAAGGAACAGCTGTGTGCAAATGAGGTCTATATCATGTGGTTCCGCTTCGTTGGCCGATGGGAGGATTCTGTTCCTGTCAGTTTTAGGTGCCTCGGCGTTGACCACAGTCACTGAGGTTTAACGAACCACTTATCTAGTGATTGCATCAACTCAGTTCACTGTAGGAACTGCACATGTAAGGGGCTGCCGGCTTATCATTTGATGCTGTTAATGGCATGTCCAGGCTATGTTGTGCTGGCTGTTAGGGCTGACGCACACCATTAATGGTGAAGATTTTACAATACAATTGTTAGAGGTCTACAAGCGAAATGTACGAGTTTGACCAATCTATCCTGAGGATGGGTGCTACGTTTGCATTGGTGCATGAGCATTACTGTAGTGATGGTTGTACACGGGGGTGCGGGCCTTTATTGACGAGGGATGTGGCTTTGCTAAAATAGTTGTGGGCAGTGACAGCGACTGTACATTCAATGGGGGAAAGGGAAGGTGAAGCTGGCTAGCATCTACTACCAATTTAGCTCTCCGTTGGAGCCATATTTAAGGTATATGGATACGGTACTACTCTTCGAGAGTAGATGTCCGTTTATACTAGGGCGACATCACCGCTGTGGTCTCTAAGACGACCAGGTGAACTTTTTTTTCATCGGAATCGCATCCGAGGAGAAGCGCTTAAAGAATGGGTGTTAGCGAGGGGCGTCGAGATTTTAAATGAGCCCTCGGATCTATATACCTTTGATGGTCCATCCGAAGTAAGTGTCATAGACGTAACGCCTGCAAATTCAACAGCAATGGCAACGTACCAATTTAATAAGAGTGCTGCGAAAACTGTGGTATGGGTGACCATAATCTCATTGAGCGTTTTAAAACTTTAGGGCACTGACTGTAGATCGCCAGGTCACCATGCTAACTGATTACATGAGCAGCGTCAATGACGTTCTACTTGGCAGACTCCGCCATGTTAAAGCAAGCAAGGTCAAATGGTGGACGCGTGAGCGAAGTACAATGAGGCGGCAAGTTAGGCGGTGCGTCCTAAGAGTCAGGCGGATGATTTAGCTCAGCGTAAATTCGGATTTCTTGCTGCTCTTAGGACGTACTGCCCAGGAGTAAAGAAAACAATAGAAGGAGATTTGTACGGGACTATGGAGATGATCCATGGGGTACCATGTGTAGTCATACCCACAGAGTGAGAAATTTGCTTCATCGAAGAAAAATTTATTCGAGAAATTGCCGTCCAACTCCACGTTGTATGTGGTCAGCAGGTTTCAATTTTGAAGTGAGCTGTACATTATATGGATGTAGGGTGCAGAACTAAGTGCAAATAATGTTTATACCCTTCACCACACTGTGGTACAGGGTATTATGTCTTTGTGCATATGTTTGTAACAGGCAAATGGAATTGAGATAGACCCATGGTTCCTTTTGGGAATATGCATAGAATCTCTTTCTGAGTCGATATATGCATGTCCGTCCGTCCGTCTGTTGATGTTAAATTGTAAACAAAGTACAGGTCGCATTTATGATCAGATTTGGACGAAATTTGGCAAAGCTCACTTATTTAGCCCAAGGACGAACCTATTGAAATTGGGAAAAAATCGGTTCAGATTTAGATATAGCTCCCATATATATTTTCGTCCGATTTAAGGTAAATGGTGTACCAAAGTCCTTATATATCTTTCGAAATTTGGTATACGAAATTTGGTATAGCCCACTGAATTAGGTCTAGAATGATGTATGCTAAGTTTCGTGAAAATCGGTTCAGATTTAGATATAGCTCCCATATATAGTTTCGGCCGATTTTAGGTAAATGCTGCACCTAAGTCCCTGAAAATGATTTGATTTGCACGAATTTTGGCATAGCGTATTGAATTAAATGACTTGTGCTAAGTTTCGTGAAAATCGGTTCAGATTTAGATATAGCTCCCATATATAGTATCGCCCGATTTTAGGTAAATGGTGCACCAAATCTTTCGATTTGTACGACATTTGGTATAGCCTACTGAATTAGGTCTAAAATGATGTATGCTAAGTTTCGTGAAAATTGGTTCAGATTTAGATATAGCTCCCATATATAGTTGTGGCCGATTTTAGGTAAATGGTGTACCAAAGTCCATATATATATTTCGATTTGCACGAAATTTGGCATAGCCAAATGAATAATGTGTGCAAAGTTTCGTGAAAATCGGTTCAGATTTAGGTATAGTTTCCATATATAGTTTCGCCCGATTTTAGGTAAATGGTGCACCAAAGTCCCTGCAAATCTTTTGATTTGCAAGAATTTTGGCATAGCGTACTAAATTAATACTAGAATGATGTTATGGTTTTAAGTAAATTGTGCACTAAAGATCCATAGCTAGGCCGATTGACACAACGTACTGAAGTTAATATAAATTAATATCTGGCAGGTTTGCTTGAAATCGGTTCAGATGTAGATATAACTTAGCTTCCATATATAATTTCGACTTATTTATGCTGATTGTACACCAAATTATCAATGGGTGTCTGATTGAGATTAAATTTTAAACAGTACAGCGACGTATTTTCGGAGACATATGTAGAATATACCCTAAGTGATGAAGGGTATCATATATTCGGCCCAGCCCGACTTTACCACTTTCCTTACTGGTTTTATATTCCGTAAGACAACCCTAATTCCTGAGAATCGGTTTTATGTTAGTGGGCCCCGAAATATGACTCGTTTATTTTATCGACAGGTTATTGTACAAATACGTTTCAAAATTGGTTTATATCGGTAGATTCGAAGAAGACTTATACCGCCCAACGTTTAAGCATAGAATATAACGATTCTTCTTATAACAGTTAAATTCCCACAATGGATTATCTTCTCTCGCCGAAATTTCTTTATGAAAATTATTATATTTTATTTTTGCACAGCAAGAAAGTGTGCAAAATTTTTGCGAACAACATTTTTTTTTCATTGTAGTGATTTATGACTTTTTCGATACTTATATTTTCGTGGCAAAACTAAAACAACAACCATCGATAGATTCAATAGTTGTGGTAGGAGAAAAAGAAAAAAATACAATAATAGCAAAATAAAAGTTGCAGAAAAAATAGGTTTTAATTCTTCATTGTTTTTGATGTATTGTTTAACTTTTTTCCTGCATTTGGTGACTTGACTTGGGCTGGTAGCTTTGGCTGGTAGGTTGGTAGGATTTCTGGCTGTGATGATTTGAATACACATGGAAAAGTTGCCAAGTTTTTTTTTGTCATGGCAACCTTACCTTTGGTGAAGAAATGATTTCTACTCCTCGTTTTTTGTTGTTGTTGTCTATTCCGGTCTGTTACCTTTTTGTATTGTTGTTGTTTTTGCTGTTTTGACTGCCATTTGACCTATTCACCCACTATTGGTAGAGATCGCCTCTTTTGTTGTTGTCACTGGTGTTTTCTTTTGGCGCGGTTGTTATTTTTTTTGCCTATTCTCTCCTTGTTTCGTTTCAATTTTTTTTGGGGTTACTTGTCTTAGATTTCATATATTGTCTTCATTTCAAAGTTTTCCTTTTTGTTTTGTTTGTATTTTTTAAGGAAACATTTGCACGCCTTGGCAGCTCAGAGACACAAAAAGAAACATAACATTTTTGGACATTTCTTTGATATTTCCTTAAAAAGCCAAGTGAAACTTTTCGCTTTATCGCTAGCCTTCCTTATGTTGCCTTTATTGTCGATTGGTTGGGTGGTGGTGGTGAGGATTATTTCACAAAAGCCTGGTGGATTTTGCATATGCGGCTAAAACACGCCTTACTCCACTCAAGAAATAACCAACATCTGGTCGTAATGTCTGATTGTTGGTTGCATTCATTGTAGTATTTCCATTTTGATCTGTAATAAGTTTTTGGCACTTTTATGTGTTATAACCTAAGATGACAGCAAAAGAATAGTCATATAATAAAACATATGATTAAAATTTAAATGACAAATATCCGTAATCATTACTCTGAAATATTACTCTTGGATCTTGATTTCCGTAAATGGGTTTTAATATGCAAAGCAAATAATTATAGAATAATCGCCTATACAAAAAGACGAAATAAATAACATAGCGGGTAATGTGGTAATACGTGTGCGGGTTATGTGGACCAGAACGCTAGTTTATTGGTTGTGAATTGCCTCTGGTAACTTTCTGTATATTTCAATGCTGGGTAACAATGAAAGTCATATGGATCCATGTTTTGGAAAAGTCCCTATTTAAGGGTCCCATACATTAGCGATATTTTGGAGATAGTAGCTTCATTATCCAACGAGTATCCTCCTCGCGGAAATATTTTAATATGTCCACATAGTCCCCATGAAATAATGTAGATTTTTATACCCACAAATATGTTGCATTGTATGGCCCAAAGAGTTTGTAACGCCGCGAAATAATGGTCCTAGACCAACCTTATAGTATGCCGAACGTCATATCTCGAATAGCTGAGTCGATCTAGACATTTGTGTCCTTTCCTCCGTCCGTTTGTCCATTATAATTTGTAAACATGGTCCATAAACAGTCCACAGTTATAGACCAACCTTTATGAAATTTTGCATGTAGGATCGGTTCGGATAATATTTCAGGGGGAAAAGGACCAAATACTTAATTTTTGCCTGTTTTTATGATCGATCCGCAGGTATGACCCGAAATTGACCCTGAATTTTATGTGAACTGTGGGAAAATTTGCATTCTATGGCGTAAATCTTTACCCCGGAAGACCATAGATCAAACAAGTTGACAGTATGTCCAAAAAGAGGTCAACCACTCTTCTTGTTTCTATTTTATTCTTCACTGATTTTATGGGATAATCACGTCAATATATTTACAGGGATCTACCTATGCTGATAGTTTTTATACCCTTCACCACACTGTGGTACAGGGTATTATGTCTTTTGTGCATATGTTTGTAACAGGCAAAATAATCGAGATAGACACATGTTACCTTTTGAGAATATGCATAGAATCACTTTCAAAGTCGATTTATGCATGTCCGTCCGTCTGTCTGTCCATGTTAAATTGTGAACGCATTTCGCATTTATTACTCGAATTGGATGAAATTTGGCACAGCTCATTCATTTGGCCCAAGGACGAACACTATTGAAATTGGGAAAAATCGGTTCAGGTTTAGATATAGCTCCCATATAGATTTTCGTCCGATTTGAGGTAAATGGTGCACCAAAGTCCCTATATATCATTCGATTTGAACGAAATTTGGCACAGGATACTGCATTGAGTCTAGAATGATGTGTGCAAAGTTTCCCAAAAATCGGTTCAGATTTAGATAAAGCTCCCGTATATATCTTCGTCCGATTTAAGGTAAATTGTGTACCAAAGTCCTTATATATCTTTCGATTTGCGCGAAATTTGGAACAGCGCACTAATTTAAGTCTAGAATGATGTGTGCAAAGTTTCGTGAAATAGGTTCAGATTTAGATATATATAAAGTGCCTGGAAATCTTTTGATTTGCACGAAATTTGGCACAGAGTAATGAATAAGATCGAGAATGATGTCTGTCAAGTTTCGTGAAAATCAGTTGAGATTTAGATATAGCTCCCATATATATTTTCACCCGATTTAGGGTAATTGGTGCACCAAAGACCCTATATATATATTTCGATTTGCACGAAATTTGGCATAGCGTACTGAATTGTGTCTACTATAACGTGTGCTAAGTTTCATGAAAATCGGTTCAGATTTAGATATAGCTCCCATATATAGTTTCGTCCGATTTGAGGTAATTGGTGCCTCGAAGCCTTGGAAATCTTTTCATTTGCACGAATTTTGGCATAGCGTACTGAATTAACGCTAGAATGACTTGTGCTAATTTTCGGGAAAATCCGTTCAAAGTTAGATATAGCTTCCATATATGTTTTCGTCCGATTTTATGTAACCAAAGTCCCTATAACTTTCGATTTGGATGAATTTTGGAATAGAGTACTGAATTAAGTCTAGAATGATGTTGCTAAGCTTCGTGAAAAGATCTGATGTAATATAAATTAGTCTCTGGCAAGTTTCCCTGAAATCGGTTCAGATATAGATATATAACAAAAACGCGTCGTCTGTTAGGATACATATTTAGAATATACCCAAAGTGGTGAAGGGTATCATATAGTCGGCCTATTCCGACTTTACTATTTTCCTTACTGGTTTAGTATTACCGATATGTAGAGCTGTTGGCTAGGAAATTTTCCTGGAGGTTTCAATTATGGTCAAGAACAACGCATGATGATCAGATGATATTTAGGGGATGAAATGGACCGAAAAATTTATTTTGGTTTCTGGTTTTCTAGTCGCTCTAGACGCCACAATTATAAGCCGAACATCACTAATTTCCCAAGGAGGAAGGAGATCTGACCAATTAATTAGAATGGATTATCGGTTAATATGAGCGGGTCAAATGAATCGAGACTTTTTTTCTGTTAAATATCAAAATTCGAATCTTATGGGATGACGTGATTCTAAAAAGATGCCAGGGTAAGAATGTGTAGCTGTTGGCCTCTAGATGGCCAAGAATGTGCAAATATCGCGAAATATTACCAAAACACGGAGTATAGATCTGCAGATAGTAAAAACAGACTCCAACTATACTGCTGCGCACACTGGTTTATGCCTTTAATTTTTTTACATAAAAAGCTATAAAGAGTAAAGACGTCTTTAAGTTTGGTCCGGCTGAAAATCACGAAATGTACATTCAAAATTGTTATGTGGTAGCCCATGTTTCGAAAAAATAGTGTTCCAAAATACAGTCACTTTAGTGGGTGTATTTAAACGTGACTTTTTTAATCTATTTTTTATTCGACAGGAATTCGATATGTCCAATTCCATGAAATTCGGTTAACAAGAAGCGGAATTTTTTTGTAAATAAGCCAGCCTTCCAGAATTCTATACCAAATTACAGCCCCATCGTTTGGAAAATGCGGCTAATGTCTTTTAATACCGAAAAATGGGTTGGCAATGTTCTATGGTAGCTGTACAAACTGTAAGCTAACATTGATAAATTTTTGGAGGTAGATTTTACAACACGTAAAAATTTGATTAAAAAATTAAACGAAAAGGCGAAAACGGAAATGCGCCTAAATCCCCCCAAATACCGAATAATGAGGGGTACAGTTGAATGGGGGCTACCCTAAAAAGAGGAATATTGATCATTTTCAGTAGGAAGATTTGATAACAAGTGAGAACCAAACGCACCAAATTGCAGGCAATTCAGCTGAACAAGTTCTCAAATATCCCTATAATACCGAATATTTGGGGGTACAGTTACATGGTGACAATACCGCCCATTCTAGGAGTAATACCAAAACCAGTGCAAAATATAAAACCCCTACCTCAAACAGAGGGACATACAAATAGACGGACACGCATCGACATAGAATTTAATTCTGATCATTCATATATATGGGACTTTGGTGAATATTTCGATGGCAAATGATTTCGGAATGACAAATCCTAAATCGCATTGTTGAAGAACCATTAACTGAAATTAAACATGTCTCTATGGCGGAATTTTGGTATATAAAAAGCTCCTACAGTTTATTAGTTCGTGAAATAAATTTAAAGCAAAATACCGAAATCTAAACCGATTTCATCGAAAAATTGTTCCAATGTTTCGGTTACACTTATTTCAGTGTGTTTTTTTTTTGCATTTGAGTTCTTCAGTTACTTATAAATCCAAATTTCGTGCAAATGGAAGGTATATGGGAGCTATATCTAAATCAATTTTACACACATTGTTCTAGGCTTAATTCAGTACGCTGTGCCAAATTTCGTGCAAATCGAAGGATATTTACCACTTTGGTATATCCAACAGAAAATCGGACGAAAATATATGTGGGATGTATATAAATCAGAACCATTTTCATGAAATTTTACACACATCTTTCTAGATTTAATTCAGTACGCTATGCCAAATTTTGTGCAAATACAGGATATAAAGGGACTTTGGGACACTATTTACCTAAAATCGGACGAAAATATATATGGGAGCTATATCTAAATCTGAACCGATTTTCACGAAATTTTACATACATCTTTCTAGACTTAATTCAGTACGCTATGCCAAATTTCGTGCAAATCTAAGGATTTTCAGGGACTTTGGAGCAACATTTGCCTAAAATCGGACGAAAATATATATGAACCGATTTTTCCCAATTTCAATATGATTCGTCCTTGGGCCAAACCAATGGGCTGTGCCAAACTTCATCTAATTGAGATCATAAATGCGACCTGTACTTTGCATAAATCGACATAAAAAGTGATTCTATGTATATTCTAAAAAGGAACCATGTGTCTATATCGTTTCCTTTTGCCTGTTACAAACATATTCACAAAGACATAATACCCTGTACCATTGTGTGGTGAAGGGTATAGAAAGGAAGATCTTGACCGATAGTTCATAGGATAGGTATGTGTGTCCAATGTAATGTGTTAAAACGTAGAACCAACTGGTTTACTGGTTTTTTAGTATCGTGCCGCCAAAGTGTTGAAAAACGCACTTGCTGTCACCTGTCGCTTACGTAATCGATCGAAATGATATTGTAAATATGCTATGCTTGGATTAAAGTTTTGTAAGTTACTATAAGAATCTCAGGAGAATTTCTATTATATATCCAAAATTGTGTAGAGTATCCAGTAGTTGGCCCTGTCCGACGTTTGTCTTTTCATATTCTTAAAGTAAGAATTAAACGTATCGATATTGATCCAGGCTTTAGCCGTTCGTCTGAGTATTGTATATCAGTCAGCTCGTGTCTTAAGTCTTTTTTATTGGCTATGAAATGTGATTACAATTTTATTGCGTTGCCAAATATTGCATCATATCTTCAGCATTTGAACTCATCGCTGTACTAAATATCACTCATATGATACTAAATATCACTCAGAATTATCTATGTGTTGAATTTATCGTCAAATAACGTATTCTTTTATCAAAAATATATATTCCCTTTAATAGTTGTGTATCCTTTAACAGACCCATTACAAAAGTTTCTCTTTACACCATTAACGTTTTTGTTGTTGTTATAAATATAAACGAAAAAATAAAACATGTAATACAATTTGTCGTTATTATAACATAATTAAATGTTGTAATTGCGGCAAGTGATACACCTACTCTCCCAGAAAATATATCCAATAATCTTGACAAATTGCCAATAAAGATATTATAAAGTGAAATCATAAAAAATAATAAATAAATAAAAAAGAAACAAGTATTACAGTACATTTTCATGTTCACTTGAACATCGGCATGATCACACGGCAACGGACAACACCGCTAAAAACAAACAGAAGTGTGAATCTGTCTAAATGAAAAACTAACAACCTTAGCATCCTTCTCAAAAACCTCCAGAAAAAAGAAGCAACTAAGCCAACGATTATGACTTCAAAAGCATAAACTTTAAACTAAAACAACAAGAAATGTTACCACTTCAAAGGAGGCTACCACCTTAGATAGACCAAAGTCGAAGTGAAGAAGATGACCTTTTCATCTGAACACGACAACTTAAGGTCAAAAGCAATCAAAACGTTTAATTTCTTAAAGCCGCCTTTGTAAACAACATCGTTCGTCTAAGCCATCTCTGGCAGGAGAAACAACGGCGGCAGTCAATAATCTACAACATGTTTCGAACAGAAGCATTTTTGTTGTTATTTTTTTGGCTAATAACACCGACAACCGACAAAGCCAACTACCATCCATACAACAACTTGTGCACAAATCACCTTAACTAGCCGACACAGAGAAATAAAGCAACAGCAGCAGCGGCATCACTACCAACAACAACAAACATCATCTTTACTTCATAATAATTATTTCAGATAATTTTTCATGCAATGAAAGTTAGACAAACAACCTCCAAACCAATTTGAACAGACACTTTACTCTCGAAATGAAATCATTTAGTTGGCGATTTGGCGATCTCATCCTGACTGCCAATTGTTCGTTACGTTTTTGAGGATGGCTACAGAAAAAATATTGTTACAATAAAATAAAATGTTAAACTTAATGAATGGGAAGATGATGGCGTGTTTTTGGTCTCAGATTGGTTGCACACCAGTTTTTGTTAGTCTAACATGGTTCAATGAAGGATGAAAATTATGAGATTTTTTGGTTCGAATGGTTAAATTCACACGAAGAGTGTCAGTAGTGACGGAATAATTAAAGTAAAAGTTAGTTACGATAGTTATTCGATAGTTTAGGTTAAGAAATATAGGAATTTTGTCTTGACTTAAAATCAGAAATCAGGTTCAAAATTCTGAAAACCCTATAAAGCTGTCCAAAAAGATTTCGGGATGGAAAATTACATTTGGGGATCATAGATCTTGGGCGAGCAGTTACGTTTTTTTCTGGTAACCATGTTATTCATGAAGAAAAGGCTTTGTATGTTTGTTTGCAGCTATTGCAGGTTAAATCGAACGAAATTTTTTTAGAAGAACATTTTGTACTATGTGTATTTATACCCTTCACCACACTGTGGTACAGGGTATTATGTCTTTGTGCATATGTTTGTCGATTTACGCATGTCCGTCTGTCCGTCCGTCCGTCCATGTATTTTTGTGAGCAAAGTACAGGTCGCATTTATGATCCGATTTGGATGAAATTTGGCACACCTCATTTATTTGGCCTAAGGACGAACCCTATTGAAATTGAAAATCGGTTCAGATTTAGATATAGCTCCCGTATATAATTTCGTCCGATTTAAAGTAAATGGGGCACCAAATGCCCTATATATCTTTAGATTTCCATGAAATTTGGCAGTATGTTCTAAGTTAAGTTTCGTGAAAATTGGTTCAGATTTACTAATGAAAAATTTAGTACAGGTTGCAGAATAAAATGTTTATGGATCCAATTTCATTTTACTGGTTCTTCAAAAATGGAATTTATGTTAGGATTCATCTGTTGAATATACCCAAAGTGGTGAAGGGTATCATAAAGTCCTTCCGACTTTATGATCCGAATTGGATGAAATTTGGCACAGCTCATTTGTTTGGCACAAGGACGAACTCTATTGAAATTGGAGAAAATCGGTTCAGAATTAGATTTGCACGAAATTTGACATAGCGTACTAAATTAAGTCGACAATAATGTGTGCTAAATTTCGGGAAAATCGGTTCAGATTTAGATATAGCTTCCATATATAGTTTCGCCCGATTTTAGATAAATGCTACACCAAAGTCCCTGAAAATCATTAGATTAGCACAATTTTGGCATAGCGTACTGAATTAAGTGTAGAATGACGTGTGCTTAATTTCGTGCAAATCGGTTCAGATTTAGATATAGCTCCCATACATAGTTTCGGCCGATTTTAGGTAAACGGTGCATCAAAGTCCCTGCAAATCTTTTGATTTGAACGAATTTTGGCATAGCGTATTAAATTAACACTAGAATGTCGTGTGCTTAGTTTCGTGAAAATCGGTTCAGATTTAGATAACTCCCGTATATAGTTCGATCCGATTTTATGTAAATGGTGGAGCAAAGACCCTGAAAATCATTATATTTGCACTTTCGCACAGCATTTTGCATTTTCGCACAGCGTACTAAATTAAGTCTAGAGTGCCGTGTGGTAAGTTTCGTTAAAATCGGTGCAAATTTCGATATAGCTTCTATATATAGTTCCACCCGATTTTAGGTAAATGGTGCGCCAAAGTCCCTGCAAATCTTTTGATTTCCGCGAATTTTGACATAGCGTGCAAAATTAAGTCTAGAATAATGAGTGCAAAGTTTCGTGAAAACCGGATTAGATTTACAAACACCTCCTATATATATATATATATATAAAGAACCCTTGTTAGGCCGATTGAAACAACGCTCTGAAGTTAATATGTTTCCTTGAAATCGCATCAGATATAAATATAGCATAGCTTCCATATATAATTCGACTTATTCATGTTTATTGTACACCAAACAATCAATGGGTGTTTGATTGAGATTAAATTTTAAACATTGCAGCATACCGAATAGCGTGTGTCAAGTTTGCTTTAAATCGATTTACAAAATGTAGCATAGGTTGAAGAATGACATGTGTAGGGATTAATGCTAGTCGGTTTATATATAGACAAAGATCACATATTTAAGTTCGTTCAATTTCATGTCAATGTTCCTTCGAAAAGGCGACGTCTTTTAGGATACATATGTAGAATATACCCAAAGTTGTGAAGGGTATTATATAGTCGGCCCAGTCCGACTTTACTACTTTCCTTGCTGGTTTTAACTTTGTAAGTCCGAAACAGTAACATATTTGTTAATGCTTATGTACCGGAACACTAATGCTAAATACTTTTTAGAGGTTTATTCGGGAACATTGATTGAAAATGATCAATATAGGTCCATGTTTTGTTTAAAGATGGACGAGACGATGGGGGCAAAACGAATTTCCCGTTCAATTTTCGATATGTTGAAGTTCTTCTAAATTTTCCAGCCTGGGTGTCTTAAATTTAGAACAATATTTTTCACATTTTTGTTTTTTGAATTATTTACACGGGTCTTACTTACTTAGCTGGCTCGTTACGGACCCGTTGTTCCATAAGCCGAGCTTAAAAAGATCTTCCACTTGGTCTTTCCATATAATTCGTGGCCTTCCCCTACTGTGTGAACCACCAGTAGGCTCGCTTTTATATGCCTTTTAAGCTGGGCATTCTCATTCATTCGCACAATATGGCTTAGCCACCGTAGTCACTGCAACTCAATACGACTGACTATGTCGATGTCCGCGTATAGAGCTGTCTCATCTGCTTGTGCAAGTACCCATGCTTCAGATCCATATAACAGTGCGGGTAGTATCAGCGTCTTGTAGAGTGTGTATTTGGTCTGGCGGGAGGTTGCATTGCTTACTTAGTCTACAGTAGCATCTGTTGGCCAAAACTATTCTTCTCCGAATTTAAACTGATGTCATTAGTTTTATTTATCACTACCTCGAAGCTGTAGTTCTCAAGTTCCACAGTTCATCCGAGTCTACTGGACGTCTTGGGCGTTGATACCATCAGCTTGGTTTTCTCGCCGTTTACTGCCAGACCCACTTTGGCAGACTCCTTCTCAATTTGTTTAAAGGTGGCTGTTACCGCTCTCAATGTTCGACCCATTATGTCGATGTCGTCGGCGTAGGCGAGTAACATATGCTGTTTCGTGTAAAGAGTGTCATTTCTGCATCTCGTATGACCTTTTCCATCTGTTAAACAGGTCACACGACAGACTGTCACCTTGAATCCTCGTTTGGTATTGAAGAGCTCCGAGAGGTTCTTTACAACTTTAACTGCTGATTTTGTGTCAGTTAAAGTTATACTGCATAGCTGTATTCATTTTGCAGGAATTCCGAACGCAGACATAACATTAAATATCCTGAACGGATAGGACTGTCGAATGCGGCTTTATAGTCGACAAATAGGTGAAATGTGTCGATGTGTTTTTCGGGGGTCTTTTCCAGGATTTGGCGCAGAGTGAAAATCTGTTCCATGGTCTAATCTGATTATTGTGTTTAATATGACGGTCAAAAATAATTTTCCTGTTAATCGCTCGACTTCCACGTAGCTACCTTGTAAAAAAAAAACAGTAAGGAAAGCAGTAAAGTCGGACTGGGCCGACTATATGATACCCTTCACCACTTTGGGTATATTGTACATATGTATCCCCTCCAAGGAACATACGCAAGTCATTCTGCAACCTACGATAAATTTAATTTCATTCAGAAATTTAATTTCATTCAGGGCAGATTTAAAGTCGACTTCGTCTCCTGGGACAAATTTATGAAAAACGACTTATAGCAAAATTAATACACACTATTCTGTCGCCGCACTTTTAAAATTTTAATTTCATTCAGACATCCATTCGAAATACATATGGAAGATATGACAGCATCTACATCAATTTCAACAAAACGCAATAACGTTATTCAAGTCTCAACTTGATACGTTGTAAAAAAATCGTGTTAATCGGACAAACATTAGAAGGTTGGTGCACAATTTATGTTAAATCGGACGAATATATATGTATATGTGGGAGCTATATCGAAACCAGAACCGATTTTTCCGAAACATAGCACACTTCATTTTAGACTTAATTCAGTACGCTGTGCAAAATTTCATACAAATCGAAAGATATATAGAAACTTTGGTGCACCATTTACATAGAATCGGATAAAACTATATATGGGAGCTATATCTAAATCTGAACCGATTTTCACGAAACTTGGCACAATCATTCTGCACCTAATTCATTACTCTATGCCAAATTTTGTGCAAATCGAATGATATATAGGGACTTTGGTGCACCATTTACCTTAAATCGGACGAAACTATATATGGGAGCTATATCTGAATCTGAAACGATTTTCTCGAAACTTGGCACACATCATTCTGGATCTAATTCAGTACTCTATGCCAAATTTCGTGCAAATCGAATGATATTTAGGAACTTTGGTGCACCACTTACCTTAAATCGGACGAACCTATATATGGGAGCTATATCTAAATCTGAACCGATTTTTCCCAATTTCAATAGGGTTCGTCCTTGGGCCAAATAAGGGAGCTGTGCCAAATTTCTTCCAAATCGGATTATAAATGCGACCTGTACTTTGTTTACAATTTAACATCTACAGACGGACGGACGGACATGCATAAATCGATTCAGAAAGTGATTCTATGCATATTCTCAAAAGGAACCATGTGTCTATCTCGATTATCCTTTTGCCTGTTACAAACATATGCACAAAGTCATAATACCCTGTACCACAGTGTGGTGAAGGGTATAACTAATACATATTTATAGCTACTAATAATTCAGTACTTTTCACTTTTTCAATAATAGACTCCTCCAATTATATCTATTAACTTGTTCCGTATTCTGCGCTCTCAAATTCCCTTCATTCAGAATTTTCCTCTTTCAATGCATCGGAAACTTGCTTGTCCATAATATTTTCCATGCGTTTTGAAACTTATTCCATTCTCGATATAAAGTCCTCATCAGCCTTTCTGTTACTCAGGTTTTTCGTGGGCGGTAAATCATCCAACTTTTAAAAGGTTGTAAGTAATATTGGGGCATGGTGGTTGCCCATTCCGCACCTTCTTTATTTGAAAATAAGATGCAGATTTTACAAAATCCGTCTGTTGGTGTTAAATTGTAAACAAAGTAAATGTCGCTCTTGATTTTGATGAAATTTAGTACAGCTCATGTATTTAGCCCAAGGGCGAACCATACTGAATTGACCAAAATCGGTTCAGATTTAGATACAGTTACCATTTATATTTTCCTCCGAATTTTACCACACCGTGGTACAGGGTATTATGCCTTTGTGCATATGTTTGTAAAAGACAAAAGGAAACGAGATAGACACATGTCTATCGAGAAATTCTGAAAGTACGTTTCGATAATTTTCAATTGATGTGGGTCGAGAAAATCCGTTAGGCGAAAGTTTGTTTTTCGGCATAGGGTGTATATATTTTGAGAGTACATTTTGAGACCTTTCACTTGATGTCGGTCTCCATACTGCGTCCATTTTAGTTTTTGCGCAATATGACGTTTCCTACACAGAGTCCCCACTGTCACTGAGACTTGCAAGGAAAATCGAGAAAATCCATTTAGCAAAGTTTGTTCTTCACCATAATTTCAATTGATGTGGGTGTCCATATTGCATTCATTTTAGTTTTTGCGCAATATGGCTTTTCTACACAGAGTCCCCACTTTTTGAGTCGATTTATGCATGTCCGTCCGTCTGTCCATGTATTATTGTAAACATTTATTATCCGAATAGATTTATTGCCGGTTTAGAGTTCGTTTCGATTATTTTCGTCCGATTTTTAGCAAATTTTGCACAACATACCAATAATAATCTTAATAGGATCTCATGTATATAACCTAAGTAATGAAGGGTCTCATATAATCGGCCCTGTCAGACTTTACTACTTTCCCTAATGGTTTTAAAATAATTTAATCCGTTTTTTAATTATTTAATTTATATATATATATATATATATACATTTCCTTTACAGCCTCCCTCCAATTGTCATGTTGAACTTTCCATGGACTATAAACTCTAAAACATATCACTGCAGTCACATCATGTCGACCTCTAAATGTAGCAATTTGAATGAAATCTTGATTTCAACCTCTGTCATTCAATAATATTCAACATTCACGCAGTAAATATTAATGACGTTAGATTTGGGGTTTTCGTTTTTATCGACGATCCTTGGAGCAAAGTTGATCAACAAATGATGCATCCCTGCATTTATACCATGACAATAAACAATAAAAATATTTCGGAGTTGGGAGAAGAAGAAAAAAAACTGAACAAACAAACGAAACGAATAATATTGCAGCGATTCAAAACACAACACAATGTTTCACAAATCGTGTAAAGTCAATGTTAAGAAATATCATTGTTTTGACCATTATTTTATTTGAAATGACGACAACGACAACAATTGGCTATTTAAACGGGACATTTGGTATTTTTTGGTGTTGTTGTAGTGGAGTGGAGTGGGAGAGATAGACCTTAAAACCCAAGAAATATAATGGCCAGACAATAATAACCAAAAACCCCTACAACAACAACAACAGCAGCATCGACATCATCAATAGCAACAACAACAACGACAACAACAAAATTAAAACCGATATCAATGCAAAGTCATTGAGTTTGCGTGCGGAGAAAGTTCACGTTTTCCTTGTTAAAATACACGAAAAACAACCTGTTAATCTAAATATCTCACTCAATGGCGGTCGGCGGTCGAACTATTCACACAAAAAAAATCAAAAAATCACCAAAAAATGCTGTTGCTTTTATTAGACTCCCCCGCCACCATTCCAATACACAACAATGCCAAGTCAATGAAAGACAAAAAAAAAAAACGAGCAAACGATTCAAATTGATCCGAAACCAACTACAAAGTATTTATACTCAAATAATGTTACAACCATTAAAAATGTGAATGAAAATGCGACAACAATGCCATTAAACGCCAAAGTACTCTACTTAAACTCAAATCAAGTTAAATACATGGAGTACATAAAGTGGCTGAAGAAATGGAAATACAACAGAAACCTTTCGAGACAGTTTTGTGGTAAACATTAGGCCTTATTTTGCAAAAAAAAAAAAAAAAAAAAAAAAAACTTCCAACAATTGCACAATGGTTCGATTTTAAGCGAGTCAAATTATAGGAAATACAGAATATTTTAAATTCAAGAAATATTAATATTATTTCAAACCAAACGCTGATTTACATCTTACTATGTCCTTGTGCATTTGTATGTTCCATACATGTTGAAGTTATACTACCAAACATAACACATGTTATAATTTTCATCCTTCACCAGCCGGTGGTCTGTATATTAAATTTGAAGTCATTCACGATGTCTGCCTGTTCGTAGAATAGCTGCCAGGAGTTGCGTTTGGCAGTTCTTGTCAGTTCGGAAAAAATACAATACTTTCCCTTGTCCCAGAATACTGTCGATTTCTTTGGCGTGCTTTGTTGTAAAGCTTTCGGACCTCTTTTCATTTATTCCGAATCTCCCCTGTCATCCAGTTGTCCTTTCTCGAAGAGGACAACTTTCCTCGAAAGACTTCACAATTATTTCCGTCAATTTGTTGACGTTTCTGTCTATGTCATTCGTGTCGAGGCACTAAACATTATTATTTATCTAATACCTCCTCTCTAATTCTGTTAATAAAGGTAGGTTTATTGCCTTTTTAAGGGCCTGGCCCCTTTTGTTAGTATTTGTACTACCCCATGCAATATGATATGAGTTAGCATCACTACCAATTAGTACCTCATTAACCGGTTTTTTGGGAGTTCGTGATCTTCTCCTCGGCTCCCTCATCTTTTTGGCTGGGTGTTTTTCCCTCGCTGTTACTTGTGGCTTCACCGTCTCCAATCCTTGCTTCCCGATCTTGAAGTATACAGCGTTGGACACGTAATGTGCCTTGGTCTTGGTCTCAGCCAGACTTTCCGTTGAAGTCCTGTCCAAGACTAACACAAGGAGAGTCCATTTCTCGTTCACCTATCTGTGGAAGACTTCCCAATTCTTCACAAGCAGTGTCTTGTGATTCAAATTCTAGCATTAGATAGTCTCCTTTGAAAGCGAGTCCCCTCCTTGGTGTAGGTGCTCCATCATCTTTTTGTTGACCACATTCAACACCTCCTTACGGGTCTCCTTTTTCAGCTTACCGAACGTACTATTTCCATTGATCACTGCATAGTAGAGTTCGTCTCCGTAGCGTTTCCTGGCAACCTTCGAATAAAACGGTGGCTCTTTACCATCTGTTTCTGTCATCTTCCTCTTTCGCAAATACCGGTTGGTCCTTTTGGGATTCCCGGTCTTTGCTGAAGATTCCGACTCAGCACTCGTCTTCCTTATATTAGAACAAGCTTCGTCTACCTTCGTCAGTGGATTCTCGTGGCAGTCTCCTTCGACGTTGGTTTGACTCAGCTTTTTCTTATTATTGGTCAACGGGAAGCTATTTTCTTTTTGGCAGATTTGACAGTCGTCTGCTCATCCGGAGACCTTATCCTCTTCGCCGCTTCCACAGTAGTGGTGTGAAGGTTCGGCTTATCCTTTTCGCCGCTTCCGCAGTAGTGGAGGGAAGGTCATGTTCTTTATGTTCATCCGGTTTCTTCTGGCCAACTTCCGCCTTTGTGCCTCAGACAACTGATTCTTCCTAGTTGTGAGTTTGGCGATATCTTTACTCACCTCCTCTATTATCTTGTCAGCCTCTTCTCTCCTCCGGCTCTCCAAGACGGTTATGTTTGTCTGATTTTCATGTTCAGACTCAGTATTCGAAGTTGTTCTTCCCCTGTGGTTCCTCAACTCTGAATCAGTGTTGTCCGATGGCTGAGTGCTTGTAGCGATGGGCAGTAACATGTTGCAAAGGGTTCTGGAAGGCTTACCTATATACAAATCCGTGTATATATAGGTCCATGTTTTGATATATCCCCACATACAAATTTTGTTTCTTTTTCGTTATTAATATATGTTTAGTATAGTTACACAGGGCCGATCATAGGGCCCTATATAGCTACCACTGAACTATAACTTTCTGCGAATCTATATTCCGATATGTTCGTCCTCCTGACAGATTAGGGGTCAACAGCCCCATATTCATACCCTGACATATTTTTCCGAATCATGTTTTCCGTAGTAAATATTTACGGTCTAAGATTCAAATTAGTTGTCCATTCCAGATCGCCCTCACGGTGTAACATTTTCGGCTTATAATTGTGACCTCTAGAGCGACTAGGAAACCAGACAAAAATAAAGTTTTTGGTCCATTTCATTCCATAAATATCATCTGATCGTCACCGAAAATGACTTGCGTCATCCTTGACCATTACCGGAACTTCATGTAAAATTTCAAAGCACCCCCTATGGTGTATACCAGTGTGGTAATAACAAAGAATAACAGAATACTTAAACGCCCGTAAATATTTATATATAACTCCCACATCCGAGTACACACATACATAAAACTAGGTCAAGCACTCTTATTGGACATACTGTCAACTTCTCCTGTCTATGTCCTTTAGGAGGAAACATATACGCCATAAAATATAATCATAATTGCCGCCTCTGGAGCGAACAGAAATACCATACATAATGTTTATGGTCCATTTCTTCCCTTAAATATTGACCGATCATTACCTATACCAATAGGCCTTCTTTGGCCATCCATAGGACGCATTTGATAGTGGTTAAAATTTCCCACACTTCTCATAATTATAAAATTGCCAATCATTGCATTATAATTACCCATGGTGCACTTACTAGTTTATTGGCTGCACAGTCATTCAGCCTGCCTGCCTGTTTGTACGTCTGTCTGACTGTCGACCCCCATTGACTGGTGATCTTATTAAAATATCATAAACACACGATCATATTGTGCTCTTATTTATTTATAGGATATAAATAGATGGTGAAGCTAAACGATGCCGACCGAAGTCATGGATGGAGCATTTCTAGAGCATCATAATCATCATCATAACTGCCATTTGTACCTGTCAATTGCAAATAGTTTCACTTTAATTCTTTTGTTTTTATTATTTTCTAAGAGGGGGTAATGGTGGTGGGTGATGTGTTCCAGCGTAGAGTAGAGTGAAAGAAAGAGAGCTTATGAGGCATTTCTTTCTTTGTTTCTATTTTGACTTGAACAGTTGTTGTTAGTATTTGAAAGATAACCGTAAAAATTGGTTGGTTTGAAGAAATGAAAAGAAATCTGGGTATAAAAGAGAGGGTGACTGGGTGATCTTAAGAAAAGGGTGTTGTACTTGGGAGTGATATAGGTATATGGGAAGTTCTTATGGGAAACGGCTTAAAATGAGAAATAATAATATTTTCGTCTGAAAAATATTCCACCTTTGAATTTTGTTCTTTTCTTATCACTCCATTTCATAGATAATTTTTAGGCAATAACCAATAACATTACCAAAAATGCGGGCATTTCACTTTGAGAGCAAATCAAACGACTAGAAATATTTCCGTAAAAAGCCTTTACATACCACGAAAAAAAATCCATCTTTATTTTGTCTAGTCATACTAGCTGGTGGTGGTGGTGCCTTTGTTGGAGTTGGTGTCGCTAAGTAATGAAGTTGAAGACTTTGTGCTGGTTGAACCTAAAAACAAAATAACCGCAAAAACTAAGCCATACACCATTCATTTGAATGTTATAAACTGAAACCATTTAACAAATATTCATTATAATCACCAAACAGCCGGTAGGTACATAGGTATCCAATATAAAACGTACATTAGGCGGCCACAAACTACATACCGGACAGATAGACAGACAGACGGATATCAAAACACAACAACTTCCCAGCAGACCGATTTGTGCCGAAAATAAGCTGCTGCTGTTAGACAGATAGCCAACATTCAAGTACAAGTAAACCAAACCAATGAACAGTTTTGAGATCCAAAATTATATTCAAAATAATCAAAATCTCCACTAATGAAGATGAAGATCACAGCTACTGTCAGCCGCATAATTGAAGTGAATAATTGTGATCTATGGTTTCGTATTACAAACTGTTTGTCTTTTAAACTTCATTTCATTTCTTCATGCCTTGAAGACTTGAAATTCGTTTCAAGTGGAGAGAAATCAAATAATGCCAATGGTTGGATCGATGGATGGCTGGCTGGATGCATAGTCAGCTGTATGTCGGACAAAGAATACAGCTTAAGTGGTCTTTGTGACAACAACTTTATTATGTTTATATTACAGTCATTATAATTGAGGGATGGATGGTAAATTGGTACTGTTGCTCAAAGTGCCAATATATTTAGAGAAAGAAAAGAAAAAAATAATTGATTTTACTTTCAGGGCATGGCTGGTACTTGAAAAAATATTGATTATGTTTTACAATAGTATTTCTATTTCACTTGCCATCAGGTTATTTTTTGTTTTTTGTATGACATGTCATTGTTGGGTGCTCCAAGGAAAATCAGGGCAAGGTGGTGGCACGTGTTGCCTAGAATATAAATTCTTTAATTTTTTATGGTTTCTATTGTGGAGAACAGAAAGAGTAAAATGATCTTACATGAACGATGGGCAAGTCTATTATTAAATGCGTAGATAGTCCGTGGACATCAAGAGTATACTTTCCTTGCGGGTTCGCACTTTGCACTTTTACAACAAAGATATAGTTTTCTTTTAACAGTGTTTTATATAAATTTGAAACATATACTCTGAGTGTATATGGTGGCGGAGGAGTAGAATTCGATATACGGCCTTTTCATTCTTGCCATTATGGGCCACAATGGGTTCTTATTGGGTACCAAATGTCTTCACTAAAAACCAGTAAGGAAAGTTCAAAAGTCGGACGGGGCCGACTATATGATACCCTTCACCACTATGGGTACATGCAAGACATATTAATATCTACAATATCCTGTAGATATAGAAATTCGCATACATCAGTGGGGACCTAATTCAGTACTCTGTGCAAAATTTTGCTTTAGTCGGACCACTATTGGGAGTTTGGTGCACTACTTACATTACATTATCTAGACCTAATTCAATACTCTGTGCAAAATTTTGTCACAATCGGATCACTATTGGGAGTTTGGTGCATCAATAAGTTGAAATCGGACGAAAATGTATATGAAACGATTTTCTCCAATTTCAATAGGGTTCGTCCTTGGGCCTATTAATTGACCTGTGCCAAATTTCATCCAAATCGTGTCATAAATGGGACCTGTACTTTGTTAACAAAAATAATTGCATATTCTCAAAAGGAACAACGGGTCTATCTCGATTTTTTTGACTGTTATAAACATATGCACAAATACATAATGCCCTGTTCCACAGTGTGGTGAAGGGTATAAAAAGGGGGTTATATGGGAACTACCTCTAAAAGGGGGCGAATGTTAATAATTTTTGGAAGGGAGGTTTGTTACCATATACGACTACAAAAAACCAAATTACAAAAAATTTGGTTGAAAAACTCGCTCAAGAACCCCTAAATACCGAAAACTGGGGGTACCCTTATATGGGGGCTACCCGAAAAAATTGATCTATATTTATAATTTATAATGGAGAGATTTGCTACCTAATAAGAACTCGACGTACTAAATTATAGTCAATTCGGTCTAAAAATATGATCACAACCCCCAAAAGAACAAATTTGGTACCCAATAAGAACCCAATGTACAAAATTTCAGAGGATTCAGTTATAAAACCAGCCCAAGAACCCCAAAAAATGGACCTATATTTATAATTTTTAGTAGGGAGATTTGCTACCCAATAAGAACTCAAAGTACCAAATTTCAGCGAATTCAGTTAAAAAACGCGCTAAATAACTTTAAAATACCGAAAATTGGGGGGTACCCTTATATGGGAGCTATGCCTAAACGTGGACCGATTTTCTCCAATTTTAATAGGGTTCGTCCTTGGGCCAATTAAGTGACCTGTGCCAAATTTCATCCAAATCGGATCATAAATGCGACCTGTACTTTGTTAACAAAAATACATGGAGGGACGGACGGACAGACGCACATGCATAAATCGACTTAGAAAGTGATTCTATGCATATTCTCAAACGAAACCATGGGCCTATCTCGATTATTTTTGCCTGTTACAAACATATGCACAAAGACTTAATACCCTGTACCACAGTGTGGTGAAGGGTGGTGGTGAAGACGAGTTCGGTGCACCATTCACCTAAAATCGGACAAAAATATCTAAATCTAAACCAATTTCGATAAAACTTGTCACACGTTAGCCTATACTAACTTCAACCCATTGTTAAAATTTTCGCATCAATCGCCCTAAATTTAACTCTTTTGTGCTCAATTTGCTAAAAATCGGACGAATATATGGGAGCTATATCTAAATCTAAACCGATTGAAATGAAACTCGTCTCACGTTATTTTATAGTAACTTCAGTACCTACGTAAATATAAACTGATTTTCAACAATTTCAATAGAGTTCGTCCTTGGGGCAAATAAATGATCTGTAGCAAATTTCACCTCATTCGGATAATAAAAGCGACCTGCAGATGGACATAAATCGACTCAGAGAATGATTCTACTCATATTCTCGGATAATAAAAGCGACCTGCATATGGACATAAATCGACTCCTCGACAAAGTGTCGTTTAAAATAAAACATCTTTGGATCAATCACAGTTTCGTCGTCAAATGTGACATTGATTCTATCATCCTTCATATCAGGGTTAGAGAGGAAATTGACCGTAGCCCACAGTTTATACACTCCTGTTCCAATGAAGCAACATTTCAGATACTCTATCCATTTATTCCACTTATGATCCGCGACTAGTATGTCGACTTCCAACTGTAGTTCCGTGATCCTGATATCTGTTGGGTTGGATCGACGAAGCTCTTCTGCTGGCAAATTAGAATTCATTGGGAGTATTGCATCAACATAAATAAATCTAGCGACTACAATCTTGTTCCGAGAAATGTAAAGTTTTCTGATACGACGATTGGTGAGCTCTCTGAAACTCTGCCTGTTGGATTTCTTATGGTTAAGGAAGAGATTATGAAATTAGGCCGTCTGCTGATGGAGTCAAGAGTTACGAAGGGCTGCCAGTTAATGTTCATTATAAAACCGGGTGACGCGATGTTTATATCGGGCGAACACCCTTTTTTTCATTCACCTTGCAATACGTGGATATATCAATTTGCTCAGTAATCGCTGACCTCCTGTGGCCATTACCTTGGGCGGAATGCCACAATTCATGGCATGTATTGAAGTCATAGTACTATGCGGGTATTGGGTTTTCGATAGAAAGCTAATTATAGGCAAATAACGTGGTATACAGCTATTATTCGGTGAAAACACACGTTAAGCACCTCTACCTCGGCAGTACCACATTGGTAACTATAGTCTTGCTCAAACATAATAGTTGTGTATTGAACAGAATGGAGTATAAGGAATGCTGGACCCCACCTCCACATCTGCTGCTATCCTTCCTAAGATATATACGTCGATTTTCATTGAGTTGGGTTTCCTGTACCTCCGCGATCATTTTTATAGCTCTATATTAATTACTGTAGATTACGATAATAAACTAAGGAGCATATCTTGTATATACATTCAATGGTAACATATAGACTCCGATCCACATGGTGCGGTCATTCAACTTACTTATACCACATATCCAGATCTTGCTTTTCCGAATAAACGCAATATGTTGAATCTTCAAATACAACCTACTTTCTTAAAAAGATTCAGGCATGACTGAGGTAATGTTTTAGAATATTTGAAAATTGATATTCCCAATTCCCCATATATTCGTGAGAACATAAAACAAGTGTTTATTACATCTCAATGGGGGAGTTCTGTATTTAGCAATGTTAACCTATATTTTCACTTCCATCTTTATGTTCAAAAATATAGTTAACAAATGTTTTTGTTTTCTTTTAATTTTTATTAAAAGTTCTTCTTCTTCTCTCGATATCTGTCCCGTCATATGAGTTGCAATTCATGACACTATAAACACTTGAATGCATTTTGTTTGTATATATTTTTATGTCTTTAAGTAATAAAACATCATAAATCCTGGTCACGTTTACAAACGAAATGTTAGGGAGAGATGGCAAACAAAAAAATACGAATATCAACATCATTCGAAACTCAAAAATTTAAGTGTCAATTTATACTTGTTTTGTATATTTTATCACTTCTTTTTTTCGCTGTTATTGTTGTTGTTGTGTTGTTATAGCAAGCATGTCGTCATGGGTTCTTTGTGTCTTTAACACCTTCTTTTTTTGCCACAGACAACAGGGTGATCTGAACAAGGGAATACATAGAACATCGTCGTCGTTTAGTTTCGTCTGTTACCTTCAAATTTTATTCGGGAAAGAGTAAGTATTTTAGGTTCATGGACCGATTTGTAACAGAAATTCAAAACAATTAACATTAAGTATACGTCACGTCATTCAAGTTTGTTACAAGCTTTCGATTTGTTTAAATTTTGTAATACACTGAAACTAATATACCGCTTTAATTTAAGAAAATTTAAATTCGTCTTTAAAGCTGAGAATAGGTTTTCAAGTGCCTTTTTAATAGACAAACGAAATCAATTTTCTAGTTTAGTATGTCATATATTGTAATTAAACCAGGAAGGAAAGAACCAAAGCAAGGAAAGGATCAAACCCGAAATGGACCGATTTAACCGAAAATTAACAGGGTGATGAGCGATTGAAAAATATGTTATTTATACATCCAATTGATATTTAAATAAAATGTTATGTGAACATCGCATGTTTGGGGCTTAACACTATGAACAAGTGGATGTATACAGGATAAAATACGCCGCATGAATCGGATCCTCAATTAGAACTTTTGAACCAGATCGAGTACCTGAAAATCTTCATTGAAGAACTGGGGACTACAATTTTACTTCATCTTTCAGATCACAATACTATCCTTCGGACTAGGGTTCGTGCCAGAACATAGTGTCTGAACTGGATAATTTAAAATACTGGTCAAATAACAACAAATATCCTAACATATAGCAAACAAACAGAAACTATAAACAATTTTTTACAACATTATATATGTTCACGCAGGATTTACAGGTAATGCCAAATCCAATCTACTTGCCAGAAGATTCTATGAACTGCACTCAAAATTCTTTGGAATGACGAGGGGAGTGGAAGCAAGAAAAAAGGGTTATGGGGAGACCCAAAATGAAGGTAATACTAGGCATATCATACGGAAATCTATTCTCAGAGGACACCAGGGTCATAGTACCTGAGTGCATAGCATTTTTGAAAAAAAAACAACGAAACGTTGTAACATTTTACTGTCCAGCAATTCATGTCAATCTGACACACATAAGGAGTTTGGTACTTTTTACTTAAAATCGGACGTAATTATGTATGGAAGCTATATTCAAATATGATCAGATTTCAACGAAATTTGTCAGGTTAGGTTTCAGTACTTTTTGTCCTTGGTGCATCATTCAACTAAAATCGCACGAATATGGGAGATACATCTAAATTGATAAAATTTTCACCCAAACTTCTGTACGACGAACAAAATTTTGAGTCAATCGGCCCAACTTAGCGTCGTTGGTGCACCATTTACATAAAATCGGACGAAAATATATATGGAACCTACATCTGAACCAAAACTTGACACACATTAGCCTGTACAAACTTCAGTAGTTTGTACAAAATGTTGTGACAATCGGCCTAATTTTATTTCTTTGGTGCACTATTTACAAAAAAATGGGACGAAAATATATATGGGAGTTATATCTATATCTAAACCGATTTCAATATAACTTGGTACACGTTTCGTGCCAATCGGTGCACTATTTGCTACAAATCGGTTATATGGGAGCTATATCTGAACCGATTTCAAGAAAAGTTGATACACGTACGGCTATACTATCTTCAGTATATTGAACAAAATTGTGTGCATTGTTACATTTCAGTAGGCTATGCCAAATTTCGTGCAAAGTGAAGGATATGGAGGGACTTTGGTACTCCATTTACATTATATCGGACGAAAATATATATGGGAGCTATATCTAAATCTGAACCTATTTTCACCAAACGTAACACACATCATTTTATACATAATCCAAATAAATGAGATGTGTCAAATTTCATCCAATTTGAATCAAAAATGCGTCTTGTACTTTGTTGACAATTTAACATGGACAGACAGACGAATGGACTTTCATAAATACTGCTAGAACTTTCAAGATAGATACAACTGGGCGCGATTTCCACCAGCGTAGTAAAGGTTTTCCTTTCATAGGTGTCTTAAGGTTTGGGATGAAGGAAAATTCAGAGAGGTTCAACATCAAACATGCGTAACTCTCAAAACGGCGAAAATAAAGTTTTTATCAGATTTCGTATTATGAGACCTATATAGGTACTCTTGGTGGGAAAGGTAGTAGGAGACTTGGAACCAGTGTTGTCAATTTAGCACTTTTAGTGCTAGATTCAGCACTTTTTAAACGCGTTTAGCACCAAAAAAAGTGATCTAGCACCTAGCACTTTTTTAGCATTTTTTTTTATTTTTCAGCAATTTTTTATAATTTTTGTTTCATCCCAACAAATTTTCCTGTTTTTCGATTTCATATTGATGCATTGAAATTTCCCTAAATTTAACGCGATAAATTTGATTTTCCAATGTTAAAAAATGACAGTAGATTTGCAAGCAGATACTTCATATGGTGACTATGACATTGTCTGCTAGTTGATTGTTTATTTGAAAAAAACCAAATAAAGCGGTCCATTGGAATTTTCAGAAAATAAGTTTTTTATTCACCGGCAATCCCGAATGCCAAGTTATAACCACTTAAGAGTACCGAACAGGAACAAAATAGAAAAATTCCGGCAAACATATATTTTTATACCCTTCACCACACAATGGTCAGGGTATTATATCTTTGTGCATATGTTTGTAACAGGCAAAAGGAAACGAGATAGACACACGGTTCCTTTTGAGAATATGCATCGAATCACTTTTTAAGCCGATTTATGCATGTCCGTCTGTCTGTCCATGTTAAATTGTGAACAAAGTACAACTCGCATTTTTGATTCGAATTGGATTAAATTTGGCACAGCTCATTTATTTGCGGAAATAGGTTCAGATGTAGATAAAGATTCCATATATATTTTCGTCCGATTTTAGGTAAGTAGGGCACACCAGGCACTATATATTCTTCGATTTGCACGAAATGTGTCCATAGGGTAATGAATTAAGCCTAGAAAGACATGTGTTAAATTTCGTGAAAATCGGTTCAGATTTAGATATAGCTCCCATATATATTTTCGTCCGATTTTATATAAACGGTGCACCAAAGTCCCTATTAATACATCGATGTGCACGAAAGTTGGCATAGTGTACTGAATTGAGTCTTGAATGATGGGTGGTGAGTTTCGAGAAAATCGGTCCAGATTGCGATATATGTAGTTCCCATATTTATTTTCGTCCGATTTTATGTAAATGGTGCACCAAAGTCCCTATATATCCTACGATTTGGTTGAAATTTGTGCATAGGGTAATAATTTAAGCCTAGAAAGACGTGTGTTAAATTTCGTGAAAATTGGTTCATATTTAGATATAGCTCCCATATATATTTTCGTCCGATTTAATATAAATGGTGCACCAAAGTCCCTATTAATACATCGATTTGCACGAAATTTGGAATAGCGAACTGAATTGAGTCTAGAATGATGAGTGAAATTGAGATTAGAATGACGTTATTGCGTTTTGTTGAAATTGGTGCAGATGAAGCCATAGCTTCCATATGGATTTCGAAAGGGAATCTGATTGAAATTGATTGATAATTGTCTTCGTATGCTAACCTCCAAAATCCCGCAATGTGAAATTGCAGTTACTTTGGGGTAATGGGATGCTCCCGTTAACCAGCAACCCCTAAATATGTACATATATTTATAATTTCTGATAAAGAGATTTTTTACTTAATTTGAAATATCAAATTAAAGCCAATTCGAATTTAAAACGTGTTTATGAGGGCTACGCTTAAAAGTGGACCAATGTTGATAATTTTTAGTAAGAAGACTTTCTACACAGGGAGAATCCGTAATACAAAGACGCATATTACGTTGAAAAATGTGCCCAAAACCCAAAAAAAAAAAAAAAAATATTGGGTATGGTGTACACAAAAAAGACCGATATATTTAATTTCCAATACCAAATGTCATAGGAGTAGTGCAATATATGGGCAAAATTCCAAAGCTCTGTTTTCAATATTGCGACTTCAATCGGATGGACATCGCTAAATCGACAAGGAGTAGCCTTTAAGAATAAATGGGGTCTCTGATGAATATTTCATTATTACATAATAACAATTTTGTTCATTTAATTTTTTAGCACTTTTTTCTGGCATTTTTTAAAAATATCTAGCACTTTCTAGCATTTTTTTTTTCAAAAAAATCTAGCATTTATTCTCAACAGAGTTTTGGCAACATTGCTTGGAACTTAGAGGCCTGGATAAGTGCTCTTGGAAAGGGTGAGTGGGCGTTACCAAAGTTTTGGTAACGTGGAGATATTCTAAAAGAATGGATGATTCAACAGCAAAATAACTTAAAAATTACTTAAAAAATTATATTAGAAGACTTTATGCAAAGAAACCCTAATAAGCTCTTCATAAAGGATTATCGGTGGATTATGTACTCAATCACTAATACGAAAGGATTCAACAGCAAGATACCAAATAAGAACTGAAACAAAGATATCGACAAGAGACCATAATAAAAACTCTGACAAGGATATTAAGGATTCTAATGGTAGGACCATCAGGCTAATGATAGGACCGTCATCCTATGACAATTACGTCATCCTATGCTCAATTTGCTGTGCAAAATTTCACGTCAATCTGACAAACATGAGGAATTTGGGGCGCCATTAACTTAAAAGCGGACGAAAATATTTGGAAGTTATATCTAGATCTGAACCGATTTCAAGGACACTTTACACACGTTAAGTTGTAGTAATTTCAGTACGTTGTGCAAAAGTTTGCGGCAACCGGCCCAACATTGGGTCTTCGGTTCGCGATTTACTTCAAATTGGACGAAGCTATATATGGGAGCTATATCTTAATCTGAACCAATTTCAACAAGACTTAACACGCTTTAGTATATACTAACTTCAGTTCCTGGTGCAAAATTTTAAGCCAATCGGCTTAACTTTGTGTGTTTGGTGTACCATTTGCTTAAAATCGGAAGAAACTATATATGGAAACAATATCTAAATCTGAGACGATTTTAACAAAACTTTACACGCGGTGGGTTATAGTAATTTCCGCACGTTGTGTAAATTTTTGTCTCAATCGGCTTAACTTTGGGTCTTTGGTGCACCACTTAGACGAAACTATATATGGGAGTTATATTCAACTCTGAACCAAATTCAACAAAACTTGACACACGTTATGTTATAGTAACTTCAGTACGTTGTGAAAAATTGTCTGCCAATTGGTTTTATTTTTTTCGTCTGTGCTCCATTTACTTAAAATCGGACGAAACTATGTATGGGAGCTGTATGTAAATCTGAAGGGTTCGTCCTCTGGTCAAAAAAAGCTGTGCCAAATTTCGTCAAATTCGGATATAAAATGCGACATGCGCTTTTTTACAATACCATAACAAGATACCTCAAAAATTACTCAAGCAAGAATACAAATGGATTATACGACAATCGACCATAATAAGATGTAGGAATCCTAAGGATTCTACTGCAATAAATAGTGTACTTGAAGATTCTACAATAAAATACATTAATAATGATCTTCCAGAGTACAGAAGGATTCTACGGAATTAGATATTAAAAATACTAATTAAAGGGTTTGAAAAGTTTCGATTACACAAGACCTGCATAAGTTCATAAACAAGGATAGCAAAGGATTCTACGCAAGAGATCTTAATAAGTGCTCAAGCAAGGATACTACAGGTTTCTATTGCAAGAGACCTTAATATAAATTTAAGCAAGGGTGCGACAGTATTCTCCTTAAAAATAGTCATTCATTCTCCTCAAATTAAAATGTATGCCAAGGAACAATAATTTCAAATTATCTAAAAAACTATCACCAATGAAGGGTACACAAAAGTCTATTTAACACCCATTGCACCATAAGTTCTTGTATTCCCATTCATCCTGAAAGACATCTTTCAAATGTTTGAATACAATCGCGCAGCTATCCTGCGGTGCCGAAACGTGCAACTTATGTCATAATATTGCGTTTTGTTGTAATGTTTAAGCAGTTTTTTCACTTTACATTCTCATTGCTGCGGATGGTGTCGGTGGTGGTGGTGGGACAGCAAAGTGTCTGTTGTGCTGTCTGTTTGTTGCTAATGTGTGATTTTTGTCAAGTTAAATACAGCAACTTTAGTAAGAAATTACAAACATCAGTATGGTGTAAACATACCAACAATGCCAGAGCAAACAATTGCATTGGAAAAAATGAAGTGAACTAAGCGAAAAAACTTGGCAAAAATATGGCAAAGACACGATTTTATTTAATGGAATTCATAAGTTTTTGTAAAGCAGCAACATCAGATCACAAAAAAAGACATTCACAAAAATCGCACACAAAAGAAATTCCCTGGCCGTATTTATTTGCAACTCCAAAAACGAAAAAAAAAACAGAAAAAAAAACCAAACAACAAAAAAAGAATAACAGCAAGAAATGCGTTGATTTTTGTTTCCAGTAGTTGATGACACGAGCAACATTTTCCCACACTTGCAACAACACTCCAAAGCAAACAACATCACTTACATGCTGTTCAAACACTTGTTTTTGCTGCGGCAGCTGCTGTCGTCGTCATTCTCTTCCATGCTCCTTGCTTGGCCTAACGACGCGCCACTTTTGCTGCTGTTGTCAGCTACGCTGGCAATTTTCCCATCACCAAATATCGTCATTGGCCTTAACGCTTTACGGAATGTATTTTTAGTTTTGGTTTTTTTTTTTTTTTGGTGATGATCGTCGTTGTGTGCCAGCAGAGAGGGAGACCTTGGTTGCCTGGCCAAAGATCGAGCCCACTGAGATTTAGTGGAGTTTTATTTCTGTAGAAGTTTATCAATGTCATGTTACACGGTCGCTTCGTCGGTCAATTCCATATGGAAGTTTTGTACTAATTTTTACAATGTATCTTTGTGAACAAGCAACTAGATCTGCCAAACGACAGCTCGTAAGTGCGCAAATGCTACTGATTTTGTCTGTAAATGCAACGCTTCTCCGACTGCTGCACTGCTTGCACGTTTTACCACCGATCAGACCTACTGACTGCAGCGGTATCATCGTTTTGTTTCACTTCATCTAGTATCTGTCGTTTGAGGATTTTTTTTGTTG
>NW_026881378.1:0-34554 GCF_032173495.1 Musca vetustissima | reverse complement strand
CTTCGTTCGCCCATTTTCGTATACCGGTGTCGATCTCTTTGGTCCTTATAATGTCAAAATAGGAAGGCGTATTGAAAAACGCTGGATATCGTTATTTACCTGCATTACGTCTAAAGCGATTCACATGGAAGTCGCTACCGACCTAACTTCCGATGCATTTCTATTATGTTTACGAAATTTTATAAATAGGAGAGGGGTTCCACTGCAAATTAGAAGTGACAATGGAACGAATTTCGTTGGCATAAAGAAGGAGTTAAGAAACGAAGCCCATTTTTTGGATCACAATGAAATTACAAGAAATCTTACGCCCCTGGGCATAAAGTGGATTTTTAATACTCCAGCTGATCCAAGTTCGGGTGGAGCGTGGGATAGATTGATACAATCCGTTAAGAAAACTCTGCGAGTTCTAATGGGAAATATTAATCCCCGATTAGAAGTTTTCTAAAGTCTAATAATAGAAGCTGAAAACATAGTAAATGGGAGACCACTGACGCACATTGCTTTGAGCCCAGCCGATCCAGTGCCTCTCACTCCAAATCATTTTTTGTTGGGATCCACTAATTCAACGCAGGCCCCAAGGGACTATGACATAAAATTGATCAACTTAAGAAAGCAATGGCGTATCCTTCAAAACTTGAAGAACGGGTTTTGGGGACGATGGATAAAGGAATATTTGCCAGATTTAACCAGAAGAGTTAAATGGTGTCTACCTTTAAAAACGTTACAAGAAGGAGATGTTGTAATAGCATGTGACGGAAACCAGCCTAGATCAAAATGGAGACGATGTCGAGTGTTGAAGTTATACTATGGCTCAGATGGGGTAGCTCGGTCTGCAGATGTGAAAAAAATTAAGGAGTATTAAGAAGACCCATTTCGAAGCTGGCTAAATTTGATATCTTACAAGATTAGTGAATTTCCGTGGTCAATTCACGGGGGCGGGGATGTTACATTTATACTGTGTGAAATTAAAACTTGTTATTCATAATTTAAACTAAGTATGTTTTGATTTTTATTTGTTCTATACTTCAAATTTGTTCATATACTTTTAAATATTTTTCATTGTAACTTGAATTGTTGAATAGCGTAGAAGGGTCTACAATTGTAAGTTTTGATATATTTTCTTTTTTAATCTGTAACCTGAAATTATATTTTAGTGAATAAACCTGATCTATATTCGGATGTTTATCAAAGGCCATTGCTGTTTTTTCTTCCGCTATTAACACAGAGGCTAGGTCAAAATACGGGTTATAGTTCATTATCGAACCTTACGTCCTACCTTTTTATCTCGATGCCCTCCAGCTTAATTACATGTGGCCAAAAACTTGTTCAATCTTTCTTCGACGTGTTGTAAGCACTTTGTCGGATATTCTTTGGTGGTTTCTGTGGTTTGAAAAGTAACATCGTTTACGAAGCTATCAGACGCATTTGTATGCGCAAATGTGTGAACACTTTACAAGATATTTCCAAAAATTAATACCGTTTAGAGGGCGATGGCATGCGAAATGGATGTTGAAGTATATTTAAGGGATTTACGTTTGAGAATAGTCAAAGGTAAATTTAGAATGTTACAAATGAATTAAGTAAAATTTACGAAGCTATCAGATGCATTTGTGTGCGCAGAATGTGTGAAAGACTTACAAGATATTTTCAAAAAATAATACCATTTCAGAAATTTCATTTTAAAATCTATTTAAAGTATTTAAGTTTGAGAATAGCCAAAGGTAAATTCAGAATGTTGCAAATGAATAAAATAAAATTTATGCTGGGAAACAGAATAAACTTTCTGATCGGAAACGGATTTGCATTCAAAATTTCGTGACTGTGTAATATTTCGCAGAGTTTTAATCTGTATGGGTCACAAAAAGCTATAATACCCTTATTGTGTAGGGTATAAATATGTAAATATGTTTAGAACCATATGATATACAAATCCGCACATCCATGTAACAATTATTATCCTTTGTCATTTCTAAGGTCACCCACAATTACATGAAATTTATAGTGGCGATGATGACATTGCGAGTTGACACATTAATGATGTCATTATAGCCTTCCTCTCACACGAAATGTGACATTAATGAATGCGGCACGATAACATCATAGTTATATCACACTGAAGATGTTGGCTGGCCAAAGTCTCATTTCCATTGATATGAGTGATTTAATATAAATTGACATTCTGGATTTTGTTGATTACAGAATAATTTTTCATATCTAGAATAAATAGATTCATAAACGGAAACCGTAGTAGTTGATTTCTCAAATTTTATGGACAAGACATGTTTTCTATGAATATTTATACCCTTTACCACACTGTGGTACAGGGTATTATGTATTGGTGAATATGTTTGTAATAGACAAGAGGAAACGAGTAAGACGAATAATTCCTTTTGAGAATATGCATAGAATCACTTTTTAAGTATATTTATTCATGTCCGCCCCTCTGTCCATCTGTCTGTACATGTTAAATTGTAAACAAAGAACATGTCGCATTTATGATCGGTGTTTGTTTGGCCCAAGCACGAACCCTAAAAATTGGTTCATATCATTTGAAGTGAATGGTGCACCAAAGGCTTAAAGTTTTTCCGATTGCCGCAAAATTTTGCACAACGTGCTGAAGTTGGTATACCCTAACCTGTAGCAAAATTTCGTTATAATCGGTTCAGATTTGGATATAGCTTCCATATACACATATATTTTCATCCTATTTTAATTAAATGATGCACCAAGGACCCAAATATAGCCGATAAGCACACAATTTTGCAAAACTCACAGAAGTTATTATAACCTAACCTGTGGCAAGTTTCGTTGAAATCAGTTCAGATTTGAATATTGCTTCCATATATATTTCAGTTCGATTTTAAGTAAATGGTGCAACAAACTTCTCAGGTTTGTTAGATTGACACGAGAGTTTAGTTTTTGAGCGCAGTGGGTAATTTTTTTGGAATTATCCCCATATAACGATACCTACCAAATTTCTAGGGAGTTTGGGCACGTTTTTCAATTAAAATGGCTCAACTTTAAATTAGTTATAGATATTGGTTTCACAGTAGATCCCAATATTTTCAGACACGTTTTACAAGGAAATTGGCTTTAATTTCATGTTTAATATACGCACTTTCTTACCAAAATGTATATATGTCAACGTTTTATAGTGGTAGCCCCAATATTCGGTATTTTGTTGATTTTGGGAATGTCTCTATAACGATTTAACTGAAAATTGATATTTTGGGTGCCAAAACTTCCTAATAACAATTATAAATATTGGTCCCTACCCAATATTCGGTTTTCTTCATCCGAATTGAGTTTAATTTATTACTAACTACATATCGTATGTAGTGCACATTAATTTTGGCTTTGGTGGGGAAGGCACTGGAGATGATGGACCTATATATTCTATGGACCGATAATGTACATTTTTATCGTAGACAAGTGTATAAACCCTCAATTGCTATAAGAGAGGGATATAAGAACCCTCTCCCAAAATATGACATTTAAAAGTAGCTAAAATTGATCGGGTCTTTTATAAATTGCTGCCAGATGAAATTATAAGGACAAATAGGAAATTATAACCTTGGAAATACCGGAAATAACCTTTGTACGGGAGCCTTTGGAGGATGGGATATAAGAAGCCGTTTAGATCGTCCGGGCCGAATTTAATCTCCACCCTCTCTTATGATATGGACATTTAAAATAAGGATAATTGATCGGGACTTTAATAAATTGAAGTGTTTTACCCATCAACATCGAAAAATATGTATTCACATCGTTTGGAAAATGGGCCAAAACCCGAAAAGCGATAGACCTTTATATAGGTGACAAGCGATCGACCGATATTAATATTTTTGACAGGAGCATTAAACAATAAGTGAAAATTCATAAGTATGCCGTAGAACGTGCAAAATATCCAATTTTATGATTTAGAACTACCATGAAAAATATTTTTTGCGAATTTTAATTCTGTATACAGTTTAAGAATGCAGACACGTGGAGAGTAGCGCAGACATAAAAAGTATGCAATCGCAAGTATCCTTACAAAACAAAGATGGAAACTAAAACAAAATTAAACGAATTTAAAAACCAAAGCAGACACAATGCCTCAAGAAGTTACAGACATTGTGAATCTGTATGCATATGTAATGGGCAGATATTGCATATCCACATCGTTGTATTACGATCCTTTTGATGATGTCCTTCCCTGCACATAAATATACTTTTGCATCCAAACAGTTCCAAAACAAAGATACTATGACCATAATATCCATACTTGCTTCTGTTCTTGTCTGTCGAAATGTCCAACTATTTACATCAAACCAAGTTTCGTTGTACAGTTTGCATTTGTTTCTCATCTACACCAAAACAAGGACACATCTTCCTTTTGTTCGTTTGTATTGTATTTCATACATTCAAGGGTATCCAAGAGGATGCATTCGTTAATTAAACCGTTGTTGCGGTTATAAACTGGAAACGGCTTGTCTCTACTATATGTTCGACATTCTTTCAATGCATGTTTAGTTTGTAAATCTTGCTTTCGTGTCATCCTTTGACGTCTTCCATGCCTCGGATCTTGGGTGTGTGGTTAAATGATGAGGTTATGTAGACAGCAGGCATCCGATGCATTACCAATTCACAATGACAAACAAATCTATCAGGTAGTGGTGGTACTAGAATGATGTTGCTATTGTATCAATATCGTTCCGATTCATTGTTACAATGGAAGCGATGTATATGAGGGGCAGAAGGTTACTTTATTGAGATTAGAATATTACTTTAACGTATATTACTTGACAAAATATCCATGCCTAAGAGTCTCATGTTCCTTGAGAAGATATTCTTAAAAAATAAGCCAAAAAAAGTTCACGTCAAAGACTCTCCTGGTCCTTGAGAAGATATTTTTTAAAAAATCCACGCATATGACTCCCTATGTTCTTGGGAAGATATTCTTTAAAAAACCCAATCCTAAGACTCTCCTGGTCCTTGAGAAATTTTTATTTAAAAAATCCATGCCGAAGACTCTCCTGGTCATTGAGAAGATATTCTTTAACAAATACACGCCTAAGACTCTCCTGGCCCTTAAGAAGATATACTTTAAAATCCACACCTATGAAGATATTCCTTGAGAAGATATTCTTTAAAAAATCCATGGCTGGGTTTTCCCTGGTCCTTGAGAAGATATCCTTTTAAAACTCAAGGGCTAGGATTCTCCTGGCCCTTGAGAAGATATTCTTTAAAAAATCCTCGCCTAAGACTCTACTAGTACTTGAGAAGATATTATTTTAAAAATCCACGGCTAAGATTCTCCTCGTCCTTGAGAAGATATCCTTTTAAAATTCAAGGGCTAGGATTCTCCTGGCCCTTGAGAAGACATTCTTTAAAAAATCCTCGCCTAAGACTCTACTAGTACTTGAGAAGATATTATTTTAAAAATCCACGGCTAAGATTCTCCTCGTCCTTGAGAAGATATTCTTTATAAAATCCACGCCTAAGACTCTCCTCATCCTTGAGAAGGTATTCTTAAAAAATCTCATAGTCCTTGAGAAGGTATTCTTTAACAAATCCACGCCTAAGACTTTTTTGGCCCTTGAGAAGATATTCTCTGAAAAATCCACCCAAATGTTCGTATTATCCTTTGTGTAATAATATTGATGTTTTATGGTAGCTAAAGTTGTGTGAAATGTTCACCTCCATTTGATACGATCCGAAACATACCATAGCCTGAATTTATTGATGTATTTACATATTCCATTAGTTTTTCATTTACGCAAACCACCTCCAGAGTCATCAGTGTCCTGACCAGCGGCCTGTCTGCATTCGTGATATGTTTTACATCAACTTGAAAGCCCAATTATACTTCGAGCAATAAATATTTTTTTCAACCATGGAGAATGTAATAAAAATCACTGCTTTCCTCTAGGAAAGCAGTGGAAATTCTCTCATTTCGCTTCATTATATATATATATATATATATATTTCGTTTTTCGCTGTTATTTATTTCGCATCATTTGAAACATTTCTCATCACTGAAGTGTTACGAAAATAAATTGAAAAATCGCGTTTAGGGGATATGTTTAACGATTAAAAGGAAATGCATGCAAAATATGGAAAAAATAAATGCGAATGATTCATTGATTTAAAATGTTTTGAAAATGATGATGATGAAAATTTGGATTTTATGAATTTTGCAGACGGGAATTGAGAGAACTTTCAAAATAACGATATGAAGGCATTATCACAACAAGAATTTATTGCAAATATGTATTTTTATCCTTTAAGAGTACGAAAGTTCAAAATACAGATAATGTGGACCTCTTTGTAAATCCAGAATAGCTTTGTGTATATCTTTATTGTGCGTCCGACAATCCAATATCTATAATATTTCCCATATACACGTTTCGTTTCCAAGCCTTCACATAAGATTCAGTGGCTGCGCTCATCCTCTTGATACAGGAAACATCTTAGTCGCCTTTTTTCCGTGGATTTAATGCTAACGCGACTTGGTCTTAGTGACAGAATATTTGAATCTTCGGAGATTCCTCCCCCGTCCCTAATCTTATCGCCATTTTTGAGGAAGTGGAGGGAAGGGCAGGGTTATTCGTTTAAGCCGATGTGTGGATTTTCCCGGCGACTAAAATTTGAGACAATTTGCTTCGAACTGCTTCTTCCGCGATTATCTTGTACTTAACTTGTCAACGAAACTCATCATGGTCGATATCTTTTCTGTTTCGGACTCATTCGCATAAATGGGGGGTTTTATGGGAGTTTTTCAACAGATTTTTTATTAGATACCAAATCTCCACATTAAAAACCAGTAAGGAAAATTGAAAAGTCGGACGGGCCGACTATATGATACCCTTCACCACTTTAGATACATAGAAGACATGCTGAACCTATTTTCAAAAAACGCCGTATTTGTGTTTCAATCGGACAATTTACCTAAAATCACAAATTACCTAAAATCGGACGAAACTATATATGGGAGCTATATCCCCATCTTCGCATACATCAAACAGGGCCTAATTCAGTACGCAGTGCAGAATTTTGTTTCAATCGGAAACATATTGGAAGTTTGGTGTACCATTTACCTGAAATCGAACGAAACTATATATGGGAGCTATATCTAAACCTGAACCGATTTTCTTCAATTTTAATAGAGTTCATCCTTAGGCTAAATAAGTGACCTCTGCCAAATTTCATCCAAATCGGATCATAAATATGACATGTACTTTGCTCACAAAAATCCATGGACGGACATGCATAAATCGATTCAGAAAGTGATTCTATGCATATTCCTCAAAGGAACCATGGGTTTATCTCGATTCCTTTTGCCTGTTACAAACATATGCACAAAGAAATACCCTGTACCACAGAGTGGTGAAGTGTTTAATTATCAACAACTGGCGACTTTTTTGGGTAGACCACGTGCCCCTAAAATAAGCTGATATTGAGGTTTTTGTACAAGTTTTTTACCCAAATTGGCTGTAATTTGGTATGTTGGGTTACAATTGGGTACCAAATCTTACCTATTTCGCTCCAAATAATCACTAAATCCTATAAAATGTAATCAATATTGATCCCGTTATATGGTGGAGGATATCCCAAGTTCGTCCCGGCCGGACTTGTTGCGTGTAGCCACGACGTAAAGGTCAGGCCAATGTTTGGTAGGAATTTACAAGGTCCTGTTTTTATACCCTTCACCACACTGTGGTACAGGGTATTATGTCTATGTGCATATGTTTTTAACAGGCAAAAGGAAACGAGATAGACCCATGGTTCCTTTTGGGAATATGCATAGAATCACTTTTTAAGTCGACTTATGCATGTCCGTCCGTCCGTCTGTCCATGTATTTTTGTGAGCAAAGTACAGGTCGCATTTATGATCCGAATTGGATGAAATTTGGCACAGCTCATTTGTTTGGCCCAAGGACAAACCCTATTGAAATTGGGAAAAATCGGTTCAGATTTAGATATAGCTCCCATATATATTTTCATCCGATTTAATGTAAATGGTGTACCAATGTCCCTATATATTTTTCGATTTGCACGAAATTTGACATAACGTACTGAATTGAGCCTAGAATGATGTCTGCCAAGTTTCGAAAAAATCGGTATAGATTTAGATATAGCTCCATATATAGTTTCGTCCGATTTCATGTAAATGGTGCACCAAAGTCCCTATATATCTTTCGATTTGCACGAAATTTGACATAACGTACTGAATTGATGCTGGTATGATGTGTGCTGAGTTTCGTGAAAATCGATTCAGATCTAGATATATATATATATATATTTTCGTCCGATTTCATCTAAATAATGTACCAAGTTCTTATGTTGCATAGCGTTTTGAATTTAATCCAGAATGATGTGTGCCAAGTTTCGGGAAAATCGGTCAAGACTTAGATATAGCTCCCATATATATTTTCGTCCGATTTAATGTATATGGTGCACCACATCAGGGACGTACCCCCCGAAATGAAGTTTTTTCACAGTAAATTTATGTTTGCAACAGCGATTTTTTTCATTTTGTACTACCTGTGACCTGTGACAAGTTTCGTTAAAATCGGTTCATATTTGTATATAACATCCATATATAAGTAAATTGTACATCAAACTCCTCATATTTGTTAGATTGACATTAAATTTTGCACAACGTACGAAATTGAGCATAGAATAACGTAGTTGGGTTTCATGACAATAGTCCTGCTTAATATACCCATAGTGGTGAAGGGTATCATATAGTCGGCCCCGCCCGACTTTACTACTTTCCTTACTGGTTAATACATTCAAAAGTTTTCTTTTGCAGATCTGGACAGGTGAGTGTGTTCGTCCATTTGCCCATTATAATTGACAGTTCCTCAGGAAATTTTGTTTAGACCAAAAATATTATGTTAAGGCAACAATTATGACCCCAACATCGAAATATTTTACACTAGGAAAGGCATTTGACCAACAAATGGTTTCTGGTTTCGAGAAGATCGGTTTGTTTATTCCAGAATGTTTCCAGCGTATCTATCAAATTTTGTTTCGAGTATCAAGTATGTTATCCAATATAGGAGTTCCTTTAAAATATTTTACTTTATTGCCATATATGGGGTTATATTTATTAAATTAGCCAATACTGTTTCCTTTTATGTCGTACATATTAACTCCAGGAATTTACCAACACGTGAACGATGATCTGTAGCCCATTAAGTGTATACCAATTAACTTAATGAATTATGTCGGATATGAGCCATAGGCTTCTTTATATTTTTTTGAACGATTGACAAATTGTGCGGTATTCCACGAAAATAAACCTTTTTACAGCCAGGTGTTAATGCATAATCTCGGTATGTTGTGAAACATATCGCATGAAATTATCTGACCTCACTTGCCACCAACATAATGACATTATTTAATATTAGCTTATTCAAAAAGGAGATTTCATTCCTTTTATCTCTCACTCTTCCTTTCCATTGACCTCTACAATATTATTTAGCGGGTTTGTTATTTACCCATTTCCCAAAAATGTATTCGATTAAATTGTTTTAAAGCCCACAATTATAGGATTAGATAAATCGATTTTCATATATTAAATCTACAAATATGATAATGTAATTCACTTTTCACCAAATCCCAAACACACATTCCAAAGACTACCGTTAGAGCATTCATTTGAAAATTCATTGAAACCACAGATAATATGATTTATATACGTTTGAGGTTTATATTCTCGAAATCCTTTCTCTGGGGAAAATTTACATATTTTTCCATACATCATTTAGGATTTCAACTGTAAATCCGTTTTTCAAACACATTTTGTTGTTTTAGAATGTATTAGAGGCTATCGCTCCAACACCCCATTAACACGTATCCCCAAATTAGTAGGAAACATTCTGGCCATACAAAGAAGAACCAAATATAATATTCATGACCTGGTTGATGAGGCATGCAAGTATTTTACCACAAAAAAGGGTTAAAATGCTAAAATAAAAACTTTTTAGTTTTCTATATTCCAAATATTCATGATGATTTCTAATACTCGAATGGGGTGAAGAATTTCTTATGGATTTTATTGTAATTATAAGGACGTGACTAGAATGCAGTTATAAGATTAAAAGGGCTACACATTGGAAAATGTATTTGTCTATTCCTCTACAAGGGAGTTTGTAGCAAGTCTCCTAACTATATAGAACTACAGTGGAACCCTAGAAAATCTTATGACTACAGAACCGTGTGAAAGACCTTAGGCACTATTTTTCGAATTTCTTCGAATACTTAAGGCAACATATAATTGTAGTGTTCGTCTGCCTGACGAACATGCACTCTACACTCATTTTATTACCACCATTGCAAATTTCAGTGTTGTAGGTCCAACATCAGTGATCGAATTTCTTGGCCATTGGTACTTTCCGATCCCTGTGGACTTACCATCGTTTTTTTTTTTTGCTTGCTAACAAAATGTCGCCATCAACCCGTCAACTCCCCCTTCACATAATAATAAAATTCCTATAAAAATTTTACATTACCTGCATATCCAAACACGCAGAAAATTAATCAATTTTAATTCAGTTTTTTTTTAACAGAATTTATATTGACAGCTTTTGTGTGTATGTGAATGTGTTGGCATTGAATTTACCGGACATATGATGTTGATTCATCCATATAAGGTCCTTTGACAATAACACAGAGCATTCGCTAGCATTTATGACAGCCACGACACCAGCAAGAAAACAATTTCAATTAAATTCGTTTATAACCAAGAAAAATAAAAATGATGATGCGATGAGAGAGTTGTGATCCTTGGACTGCAGCTGACATCATTTGACGGCGCTCTGCTTTGCAAAGGATGTAAATAATGAAAATTTTTACGGTATCTGCATAAAGTAGTACAAAAAAAAAAGAAAATAAAAATAATAATGAATTATCATATCAGTGTTCTTTGGTGGCTGGTCCCTTTAAAATTTTTGAAATAATATCAATAAATATCGGTTCAGATTTAGAAATAGCTCTCATCTATAGTTTCGTCCGATTTTCAGTAAGTGGGGCGCCAAAAATCACAAAATATGGCCGATAGGCACAGAATTTTGCAGATCGTTCTGAAGTTAGTGTAGCCTACGGTGTGCAAAATTTCCCTGAAATCGGTTCAGATTTAGATATAAATTCAATATATAGTTTCGTCCGATTTTTAGTTAATGGTCCATCACAGCTCCAAAATATGGCCGATTGGCACAAAATTGTGCACAAATTACTGAAGTTAGTATAACCTAACTTGTGGAAAGTTTTGTTGAATTCGGTACTGATTTTGATAATTATCGTCCGATTTTATGTGAACAATGAACTAAAGACCCACAATGTGGCCTGTAGGCATAAAATTTTGAGCAACGTCCTGAAGTTAGTTTAGCTCCTATATATATTTTTGTCTACATGGGTACCGTTCCATGTAGTGTGATATTCTGTTTACTCTAAACAGCAATTTACTATGTTATAGTACCCATATTAAGTCCCTATCGATTAGATACATTTGATCGTAGAGGGTACAAACATTCCTGTCCGGCCGAAGTTTTTACTTGTTTATATGAGAATTTGAATTTGTTTCTCAAACTATCCTTATCTATATAAAATATTTAAGAATGCTGATATTAAGGATTTAGGTATACCTCATTAATATCTATAAAGGAATTTTTTGTGCCATAAGACTAAATAATAAAATTCCGAAGAACTATTTTATGTTTTCATTAACAGCACTATGTAACCCTTTTTTATTTATTTAGAAAAGTTCTTTTATATATTCATAAAATAACAAATTAGTGTGTTAATAGTATTAACCTTAGTTTTTTCAGTCTTCTTTTTGTGGGTTTGGCTGGTGATATCTTCATTGCTATTAGGGCAAATCATTTTGTCATGGTTTTGATTTTATATTCGAAGCATGCCATTGACATTCTTCTAAAAGCAAAAAAAAAGTGTTTAATTATCAAACTATGCTTGGTTTAGTTTGGAGTTTTAAGATTGCAAGAAATTTAAATGAAAACAAGTGAAAAAGCGTTAAGTTCGGCCGGGCCGAACTTTGGATACCCTCCACCATAGATATACTGACAGGTACTAGAAATGAAAATAATGGGAACATACCAAAAAGTGGACCTATACCGACATTTATAAACAGAGATTATGTAAACCATAATAAAGAATTCAGTAATTTTTAACGGATAATTATACACTGTGGCTAATTGAAATATCGATTCTAGACCCCATGTATCTTTGGACCAAATGCGCTTCAAAAAATTTAGATTTCATCCAAACTTTGTCCTTCTTATTATTTCTTCCAATCTTAGTTCAAATTCGAAGATTGGGAATATCGGTCCACTTTGTCTGGAACCTCCATACAGGGACTAGGTCTTAATGCGGGTTATAGTTCATTATTAGAGATGGGCAGTGGGTAAATACCCAAAGGGTAAATACCCGGTAAATTGGGTAAATACCCATTTGTGGGTATTTATTTGGGTATTTACTATACTGAATCGGTAATACAACATCTTACACACTATTTCCGGGTTTCTGTTATCAAATCGATTAAGAATGGATAGTTTTACGATGCTTTAAAGACGTGGGTAAATACTTGGGTAAATACCCGAGTTTTTACCCAAAAATTGGGTATAAACTCATTAACTGCCGAACCACCATAGGCGGCCAAAATTTTGCACACATGTTTCTAATGTCAAAGCAAATATAGAAATCTAACATGGGGTCCCTGGGTCCAAGTTTTGATATAGCCCCCATATAACCATATCTCCCGATTTAAGGTATTTTTTGTCTATTAGACGCATTTTACAACCAAACTGGCTGTAATTTGGCACAGAGTGTTCTTTTTGAGTACAAAATGTCCATGCAAAATTTTATGTATGTAGGTCCACGTTTACTGGTAGCCCCCATACAAAGGTACCCCTATTTTAAGTATTTACCCAAAAAAATTGGGTATAAACTCATTAACTGCCGAACCACTTGCCATAGGCGGCCAAAATTTTGCACACATGTTTCTAATGACAAAGCAAATATAGAAATCCAACATGGGGTCCCTGGGTCCAAGTTTTGATATAGCCCCCATATAACCATATCTCCCGATTTAAGGTAATTTTTGTCTATTAGACGCATTTTACAACCAAATTGGCTGCAATTTGGCACAGAGTGTTCTTTTTGAGTACAAAATGTCCATGTATGTAGGTCCACGTTTACTGGTAGCCCCCATACAAAGGTACCCCTATTTTGAGTATTTACCCAAAAATTGGGTATAAACTCATTAACTGACGAACCACTTGACATAGGCGACCAAAATTTTGCACACATATTTCTAATGTCAAAGCAAATATAGAAATCCACCATGGGGTCCCTGGGTCCAAGTTTTGATATAGCCCGCGTATCAAATCAGATAACTATTAAAACGCGTAACAAATCAGATAACTATTTTAATATAAAAAAAGGGGGTTATATGGGGATTACCCCAAAAAGGGGGCGAATATTAATAATTTTTGGTAGGGAGATTTGTTACCATATACGACTACAAAATACCAAATTGCAGCAAATTCCGTTGAAAAACGCGGTCAAGAACCCCAAAATACCCAAAATTGAGGGGTACCGTTATATGGGGGGTACCAGAAAAAATTGACCTATATTTATAATTTTTAGTAGGTTTATTTGGTACCCAATAAGAACTCAAAGTACCAAATTTCAGCGAATTCTGTTGAAAAACACGCTCAAGAACCTCAAAATACCGAAATTTTGGGGTTACCCTTACATGGGGGCTGTCCGAAAAAATGGACCTATATTTATAATTTTAGTGGGGATATTTGCTACCCAATAAGAACTCAAAATACCAAATTTCACCGTATTCGGTTGAAAAACACGCTCAAGAACCTCAAACTACCGAAAATTGGGGGGTATCCTTATATGGGAGCTATGCCTAAAAGTGGACCGATATAGCCCATCTTCGAACTTGACCTGCCTGCAGACAAAAGACGACTCTATGCGAAATTTTGGGGCTCTATCTCAATTCGTTTAGACGCTAGAGTGATTACAACAGACAGACGGACAGACGGACATGCATAAATCGTCTTAGAATTTTACGCTGATCAAGAATATATATACTTTATAGGGTCGGAAATGAGTATTTCGGTGCGTTATAAACGGAAAAACAAAACTAATATACCCTCCATATTAAGGTTCAAAAACATGCCCAAAAGTCTCAAAAACACTGAACATTTGAGGTCACTGTTATATGGTATATACCCCGAAAATGATTAAAAATGCCAAGTATAGGGAAGTGTCGTTACATACGGCTACATCAAAGCAGACATATCCTATTCAATAGGAGTAATAAGAATATATGTGCACAATTTCATACCTCTATCTTCAATTTTGCGGACTTTACCATGATTTCAACAGACAGACGGACAGGGTTAAATTGACATAGAAATTTGTTAATCAAGAATATTAACAAATAGATATATCCCCTTATATAATTTAAACCAATTTAATCTAAATGGTGCACCAAATGTCAAGCGTGTATCAAGTTTTCTTCGATTTGATACAATTTTGTCCGATTTCATATGTCTTCCCTGCATATAATGGTCTTATCATGATTTTACAACAAATCTTTTAGCTCACCCTATAATATAGGGTATAACAATTACGACACTTTCCAACAATACACCATGTTTTATTATTCTCAACTCCATCATTCCGAGAAACATGATTCAGTTGTCTGAAAAGTTTTTTATGTTTCCTCCGTACACCCTATTTGATAATTAAATGGATTTGTGTGCAGTAGTTTATGAAAGTCTGTGTTATTTGCCAAATGTTAAGCGCAGTGGCAAATGAGGTTGTTAAACAATACACGAAATAGTTGCGAATCTGTTGAAAGCAGTTAAGCGTGGTGAATAATGATGATATTTTTTGGCATTTTATATAGAGGCTAGGTGTTTATCAAAGGCGTCAAGATGGTCATTTAAATTCGGTTGTTTTGAATGTGCATCCGATGAATTCTCTTAATTCATGTAAATATTATAGTGATAATTAAAATAAAAATGATTTATGACTGCATTCAGTTAAATTTATTATTTAAACAGGTGCTCACAATTTGAACTGAATTCATCCTAGAGCATTTAATATTACTGAGAAGAAGAAAATCATCATTTATTATGACTGTATATATTTTTGTTATTGTCAAATGGCCATTGCGTGAAATGCGTTGAACATTTTCAATTAAATTCATAGTAATTCATAGAAAAGCTAAAAAGTCGGACGAGCCCGACTAAAGGATACACTTCACCGCGTTGGGTACATACAAGAGATGTTCATATGCATAATATTCTGTAGATACAACAGACATGGCATCTTTGGAAGACTACTGAAATGTAATTGGACTAATTTAAATACGTGATCTACATAGATATTTGAACCAATTTAATACAAAACATACACAAACCAGTAAGGAAAGTAGTAAAGTCGGACGGGGCCGACTATACAACAGATGCATTCTAACAGACGTCGCTTTTTCGAAGGACCGTTGACATGGAATTGGATGAACTAAAATATTTGATCTATATTTAAATGTTAACCGACTTAGATCAATCCATATACATGTCATTGTATAACCTATACTAAACTCTTCATTTGGATAGATAGAAAATGAGACAAATTATGTAAATCGAATTAAAGCAAATCTCAATCGGACACTCGTTTGTTATTTGAAACCCAATAAACATGAAGTCGGTCGAATATATGGACTTTGTCTTAAAAAAAGATTCGCGTCAATCTGACAAAAATGAGGAGTTTGGGCACAATTTACTTAAAATTAAACGAAAATAGTAATGGAAGCTCTATCTAAACCGATTTCAACGAAACTTGTCACAGGTTAGGTTATACTAATTTCAGTACGTTTTGTGCCTATCTGCCATAATTTGTTTCCTTGGTGGATCCTTCTCCTTAAAATCGGAGAATAATATATGTATAGGAGCTATATCCAAATCTGAACCGACTTTCACGAAACTTTACACACATCATTCTGTACTTAATTCAGTACGCTATGCTAAATTTCGTCCAAATCGAAAGATATACAGGTACTTTTGTTCACCATTTACATTAAATCGGACGAAAATATATATGAGAGCTATATATAAATATGAACCGATTTTCACAAAACTTAACACACATCATTCTAGACTTTGTTCAGTACGCTATGCCAAATTTCGTGCAAATCAAGAGATATAAACATACACAAACTATTCTCAAATTTGTAAAAATTTGCATGTCAGGCACACTTGTGTTGTTTGGTGTATGAAATCGAGCAAAATTATGTAAGGGAGCTATGTGTAAATCTGGGCATAATTGAGAATCCGTGGCATAAACCATTTGTTATGCGGCAGGTACCATTTATATTAAATTGAAGAAAATTTATTTTAGAATTTATTTATGAGAGCTATATATAAATCTGGACCGATTTCTAGAAAATATGAATACAATATTTATATTAATCTCAAAATCAATCCTTATAAATGACCTAGATGTCTTCCTCTTTGAAGACCTGGGTCGTCTTCAAATCATAATAGAAGAATTAGAGGTCCTGTTCGGTTTTCTTCATATAAACCAGAGACAAATAATAGAACATTTTTTATTGAAGATTCAAAGGACTCAGAGTACTTTTTCATACAAGTCTTCGCCATAGTATACTTATGGTTATTTTTTACAGAAGCCTAAAAATCCTGGTCCTAAAGGTGCAATTCATTTGAGAAAACGTTGAGCATCGGTCGAAAACATAAATGGTAGCTCTATCTAAATCTAAGCCTATTTCAATAGAACTTAATATACGCCGTTCTATGCTCTATTTGGTACGCTGCGTGTATTAAATATCGCGACAATCGACAAATACGTCAATCGGACGATAGCTATATATAAAACTGAATCGATTTCAACTAAACTTACAAAAACTCTAATCGGAAAAAACTATTTGTGCACCTGTTGTGATTTTCAACAATAAGTTCATCCTTGGGCTAAATAGAAGAACTGTATCAAATTTTATACAATTCGGATAATAAATGCGACCTATTCATTGTTTAGAATAATATATGGAGAAACAGGTGAGCGGACGAACATACAAAAAAACAAATCAAAAGGTATTCCCCAAAAGTAGCTATAGGTATATTTTGTTGCAAATACAAATGTTACAAATATTTGCAAAAATACAGAAATAAATTATATTGCCTCAATAATGGCGCGCAACATGTGTATTTCACCAGCAACATTGTGTCATTGTCCAGCACACTACAGAATAATTTAAAATTGATGTCATTCATTTAAGGGAACCCCCCCCCCATTTTCAATTTTATTTTTCAAGATTTTCAATGGGCTGGTAAATCAATACCAATGCTTGTTAAGGTTTACAAAAAAAATTTGTTAGTCCTTATTTTTGATGGCGGGCATGATAACTCCTCACTGGAACATCGGAATCCGAAAATTCCAACGGTGTTAGAAACTTCGCTCTAAAATTAACAAAATGGTGGACCTTTGAAAAAATATTTTTGAAAAATCGCCGATTTTTTACCAAAAACCAAGTTAAAAAATAAGGAAGATCTTCACCGATTGGCTTTATCCTAGTTCATACGAGAGCTATACACGCCCAGAGAAACGTTGCAAAATTTGGAACCGATTGGGTTATTAGTTTTTGAGTTATCGTGCCCGCCATTCGCAAAAAAATGTTTAGAGAAAAACGCGTTTAAAGTTTGAGAAGCCCTTCAGCCGTCACTTGATGCTGATACAATAAATCGGCTATATCTTCAAGAGTTCTTGAGATTTTCACTTGAAATTTTGTAGAGACATTCTTTAATCAGTGTAGATTCGAACTATATCGACAAAAATTTTGACCCCGAGAATGGGGGGGGTCCCCTTAAGTATGAATTAAAACTATATGTATGTAAATAATATATCCTCTCTCCCTCCGCCTACATTAATATTAATTTAAATGGTCTTAACACATTTTATAGTAAAGAAAGATAAAACAAATGTAGTTAACACCATAACCCGGTATTACACTTTTTCCCATACTTCTGTATAATTGTGTCACAGTATGATTTCATTTCGTTGGAATCTGTGAGAAATGTGTTTCCTAGGTACAATCACTTTTTCGCTCGAAAAAAATAAAATTTCCATACCATTCAACCTAATTGGAACATTTGGTTGATTGGGTCAGCGAAACTGTTTTCTGTTGCAACTGAAAATTAGGTCTTTGGATGGATGAATACATTCGTTAACTAGTTCGCAAGGTCGTTTGCCGTCAACCGTATTGCAGCTAATTCAGGTATTTGGATGTTAAATGAGATTTCCGTGGTAATGTTGTAAACACTTCATTTGTTGAGATCTAAGAAATTGTGAACTTTGTGGAATGCCCCATCATGTACAATGGGGAAAATCGAAAACTTTTAAACAATAACAAGTAAAAGCGGAAATTCAAAATACATAAAAAGATCGGGACTTTTGTTTGTAAGGAAAGGATTCCTATACGTGAAGCCACTGCGGGGGACTGCTAAAAACTTTTATTTACTTGAGCAATTTTAAAGGTTGGACTTATTATTATATATCGACAGTGGTGTGTACGACGATCGGGGAGACAGAGACATGGCTATGTACTCTAGATATGGCCATTATATGGTTCTGTTTACATGGAGCTAATATTAAGAAAGGAAGGACAAGTAACCTTGGTACGTACGCAAGCAAGGAAAATTTAGGGTTTTACTGAAAGAAACCTTAACCATACGATGCAAAACCGGGTACATTTAAAACTTTTTTAATTATAAATGCTGTACAATTTCCAATGATGGAGATATTTGGATAACATTTTGGGAAATAATTCTTGAGGTGTTTTTACACATAATTGATGAAAAAAGTAATTAATTCTTTTCATATGTTTAATTATTGTACATTTTTAAAGTTATTACCTACGTAGATCAATAACCGTGGTACATGTGTACCCATCCACATACTTTTTGGTTATTTACAGTAGCGTTAATAAATAATCAAGCAAGGATTTACATCAAATGGCATTAATAAGTAAGCAAAAAAGGATACTGCAAGATTCTACGGTAATAGATTCTTAAGCAAGACACCTTAGTATGTACTCAAGCCTGTATACAAAAGGATTCTATTACAAGATACCTACATAATTAGCAAAGTTAGGAGATGAAATGATTCCACGGTAAGATACCTATATAAAAACCGAAATAAATATATTACCAGATTTAATAAGAATACAAAATGATAGTACGGCGGGAGATCTTAATACGAAATATGTCAACTTTAATAAATACCCAATGAAATATCCGATACGATTATACTGCAAGATACCTTAATAAGTACTCAATAAGTACGGCATGAGACCATTAGGATACAACAGGAAGTTACGTCACGAGACCTAAATAAATACTCCAGCAAGGTTTCATATCTACGGCAATGTCCAAGAATGCCATTTTCTGGACATTGACATCATTTTCACTATGGAAATGAAGGCCATTGAGCAGGAAGAAATAATATTGACAAGGTTTACTTAGGATTAAAGTTAAAGGCAATTGACCCGCCTATGTTTTGATATTCATCCTTTGAATAAAATCTTAACTACCTGTTATGAGTTTTGAATTACCACTCTTTCTCCGAATCTCAATCGTTTTGTGTCACCTCACATATCCGGATGTTCAATTAATTATATTAAATATATTACGTGATGTGACACACACTTTTCTTTCGACTCTACAACAAAATCATCACATAACAAAGAAGCAACAATCAATGGGCAACCGAAGAATCCATTGTTGGCAATATGTCACTTTTCAGGGATTATTTTAAAGTTGCACAAAGATTTCTGGTCTAATCCCTTTAAAATTTTATGACTGTCAATTCAAAAGGGTGTAAACAAATCGCTATTCACTCTTAAAAAAAATATCACATTTTGGCCTTTTGCCAGTCGTTTGTCTCTTAATCTTTGGAATGTCTTGTAGGATATTCTTATCTCGGGTAGTCTGGAAAATTTGCTAATCCTTTTCGTTTGTAACAAATATTGTTAGCCTTCTCCTTCCCCCCGCAAAAAAGTTGCATAGAATTCACACGATTGCCAATGCAAACAAGAAAAGGACATTTATGTACATATGTATATGTGTGTTACTGCATGTTTGTGTCTATGCTAGAAAGTTGACAACAACGAGATTCAACCGCAATTTTTATAGCAGTCAAACGTTAATGTTATGACTGTTATGCGATTGCCAAGAAAAATTTTTGGAAATCGCTGCTAAAAAGTATTCATATTTGTGTATGTATGTATGTTTGTTTTTCGTTGGCTGAGAAATATAGTAATAATTTCTCCCCGTCTCTCTCTGAAATATGTTTTTATTGTGAAAACAACAATGAAATAACAGTGGCAATTAAGACAAGCCAAATATAAAGATAAAAAATTTATGTTCGAAATGCTTTAAGGGAACCTCCCCCATTCTCGATTTTAATTTTTCAAGATTTTCAATGGGCTGGTAAATCAATACCAATGCTTGTTAAGGTTTGTAACTTTGCACATATATATTTGAAGATTTAAACTAGAAGAAAAATAATTTACAAAAAAATGTTGTTGTTGTTTTTTGTAATTAAAGAAAAGTCCTTATTTTTTATGGCGGGAACGATAACTCCTCACTGGAACATCGGAATCCGAAAATTCCAACGGTGTTAGAAAGAGTACATGTCTGTCTCTCGTATGAACTAGGATTATTGACTTCGCTCTAAAATTAACAAAATGGTGGACCTTCGAAAAAATATTTTTGTAAAATCGCCGATTTTTTACCAAAAACCAAGTTAAAAAATAAGGAAGATCTTCACCGATTGGCTTTATCCTAGTTCATACGATAGCTATACACTCACAGAGAAACGTGTAAAAATTTGAAATCGATTGGGTTATTAGTTTTTGAGTTATCGTGCCCGCCATTCGCAAAAAAATGTTTAGAGAAAAACGCGTTTAAAGTTTGAGAAACCCTTTAGCCGTCACTTGATGCTGACACAATAAATCAGCTATATCTTCAAGAGTTCTTGAGATTTTCATTTGAAATTTTGTAGGCACATTCTATAATTAGTGTAGATTCGAATTATATCAACAAAATTTTTGACCCCGAGAATGGGGGGGTCCCCTTAAAGGAAATCTCAATAAGCTGATTTCAATAATAACAGAAGCTGCGAATCAATTTTGATAGAAACGTTAAAAAGGACATTGATTCTGTACCACACTGTGGTACCGGGTATTATGTCTTTGTGCATATGTTTGTAACAGGCAAAAGGAATCGAGATAGACCCATGGTTCCTTTTGAAAATATGCATAGAATAATTTTCTGAGTCGATTTATGCAATTTTTGTGCGACTGAGACAGAATTTTATACAGCCTACTGAGTATAGTGGTGGATTAATGTCTCATCAATAGTTATGAAACGACACTTAAAATCCATTTTATTTCGCTTAAAACGAAAAAAATTTATAGGCCATATATGCATGAGGTGAAATATGTAAATACACATTCACTAACAATTCATTTTAGAACCAGCAAAAATATACAACAATTTTCAATTTTCAAGAAATGCAATTTTTTGTCAGAAGCAAAATGTATTTATTACAGTAAAGGGTACTTTAATAGGAAAGAAAAAAATAGCAGTGCATTAAAGAAAATCACAAACAGCGAATATAACAAAATTTCATGAAAAGTACACACTTAATTAGCCATGTTGAAATGAATTCCAGAATGACTTGTATTAAGTTTTGATAAAATCGGTTCAGATTTATATATAGCTAGAGTGACATGACATTTTGAATGGGTACGCCTACAGGTTGTAGGTTGTATTCGAGTACGCCTTTATATGTTTGTGCCGGCTTCCCAAGATAATATCATCATCACTGATATTAGCAGCACATCCATCCATCTATCAAAACGATATTAAAAATATAACGTTAATCTTTGTAAGTAAACAATTTTCATCAATTTTTTTGTTTTTGCTACCATTGTTCCTTTTTTTACAATATCACATTCCTGCTGTGCAATCGTGTCCAAAGGATACACTAAGAAATCGGTAGGGATCCATTCGATGTTAGTGGTTAGCAGTATATTGCAATTACGGGGAACTTTCATGTTGTCTCTTTCAGTCAGAGATACACACTGCAACGAAGATGATGGATTTGTTGTGTTGTGGTTTCAACTCTAAAGTCAACAACCGCAGGATACACATAAACAAAAACAATATTAATGGAATGTTTACAATTTGTTGAAATCAGGACATAATAACATAAGGAATTTACTAAACTGTTGCCACCACAAAGGTGGTAAGAAAAGTTAATTATTTAAAAATTAAAGTTAATTAATTAATATTAATGATTATAATTTATAAAATGGCACACGCTAGCTCGTATGCTAAACTGTTTAAAATTTAATCTCAATCAGACACCCATTGATTATTTGGTGTACAATCAACATTGCTATATATATATATATATATATACTAGCCGGCCCGGCAAACGTTGTCTTGCATAGCAATATTGTTGATGCATAATCCACATAACGATAGCCCAATAGTAAGTTATCTTTAGGATAGTGCTCTGAAATTTGCACATACATTGAAATTGCTCAGAAAGTGTCCGTACCAAATATTATCAATAGCCCTAAACATTCGGTATTTTGAAGATCTTGGGCACGGTTTTCAACAGAATTACTTTTAGTTTAATATAGGGGATACTTATTGGACAGAAAATCTCACAACATAAAATTTTAAATATTGGTCCAAGTACCCAGGTAACCCCTTAATATTCGGTATTTGGTTGTAATTTTACATCTTGGATGATCATTGAGTAGAAAATGTGTCTAACAAAATTTACCCAAGCTTCCGAAAAGCCTCCATAGAATGAAATTCAACATTGTAGAATGCTTTGGGGATTTGAGCACGTTTTTCAACCTGTAATTGTTTACTTGGTGAGTCCAAAATCTGCATACAAAGAATTATCAATATTGGTCCAAGTTTGCGGGTTGCATCCATATAATGGTATCCCCCTAAAATTCTCATGTTGTGTAAAATCTTCCTACCAAAAATTAATATAACTCCATTCCCATTGTTGTAGTTGAAATAGTTCATTCCGGTATATTGGGGGAGACACATTTTTGTGACAAAGTGTCTACTTAGGTCCGAGTTTTGATATAGCATCTATATAGCATAATACCCCATTTATTATAAAGTATTATAAAGACATTGACCGAATTTCCTAATAGAGTTGGCTATAATTAGGCATAACGAATTCCTGAGAATAAAAAACATCATTCCAGGAATTCTGCACTACAGCTTAACTTTAAAAAAACGCCATAATTATTTCCAGTTAAATGTTCGGTATGTTGAAATTCTTACTCCGTTTTCCAACCTGAGTGTTATCAGTAGTTAGCATGTTCAATACGAATGGGTAACATCGGACGGAGGTTTTCGTATAACCTTCAAGTCGCTACGTCATCGCATTTTGTTTTTTGTTTTTTTTTTTCTTTCTAGTTGAGCTTAATGGTAAATTTTTGCTAAGAAGATATATCGTATATTACACTGTGATAAACATTTTTGGTGTCGGATATATGCGAGGTGTTCTGTTTATAAGTTCAAAGATATTGAACGACGATTAGGCATATAACCGCCTGATTTGGTATTTCCCTTGGCATAGCAACATTTCAGGTACTTTAAGGAACAACATGTTCCTATTATTATTATTTTCAAATCAAGTAATCAAGGGCATGGATCTTAGAATCAGAATACCCTGAATAGACACGAATTCGATTCAGAATCTCTTCTGATTTTCCATCCTTGCATTAGTCCCAAAATGTACTTGCATTCTACGGACTATGCATTGGAATCGTAGCCAAATCGCTTTTAGTATATGGTTACCCGCAATGGTAACTATAAAAAGACGGAGCGTATGTTATATAATGATTTTTTCAAAAATAATAATAAAAAGCAAAATACTTTTTTGTGCTAATCGTTTTTGGGTTGGTATAGATTTTGGCCGATATCTTCTAGACCAATAGGTCTTTCGCAGTGTTTGTTGCAGAAATAACATCTAAATATGTCCACAAACATATCCCATCATACATAATTCATTTTACATCTTTAGTATGCTGGCTTTAGGCGTATATATTAGAAATTTTTCAAAACTGTATTGAGGCATACTTATCAAAGAAACTTGCCAGAGATTAATTTATATTAACTTCAAGTAGTTGGGCCAATCGGACAAACTTTATGACTTTAGTGCACCATTTATTTACATTGACATAAATAGGGCTAAGCTTTATACGGGAGTTATGTCTAAATCTGAACCGATGTTCACGAAACTTAGCACACATTATTCTAGACTAAATTCAATTTCGTGCATATCGAAACTTCGTCCACATCGAAAGATATTTAGTGACTTTGGTGCACCATTTAGATAAAATCGGACGAAAATATATATGGGAGCTATATCTAAATCTGAATCGATTTTCGCGAAACTTAGCACACATCATTCTAGACTTAATTCAGTATTCTACGTCAAACTTCGTCCAAATCGAAAGTGTTAAAAGTTATTATACAAATGTATGTGTGTGCATGCTAGTCAATGTTGTTCAACAACTTTTTATGTAAATTTATAATGGTGATATTCTGCCGTAAGAGGATTTGTGTATGTCAGTTGTTACCCTTAACAATTTGTTATGGATATTTAAGTACAAAACATTTTATATGTGAAATTATGTGAAATACTATGTTCTGTAATAATTTGTTGTTGTCACTAAAAACTATTAAAATATAGACCGTACATTAAGGTGATTATGGTGCCCCTAGTGATAATGGTGATGAAGTTTTCTTTATTGAGTGTTCCTAAAATGGAAGGAGTTTTTAAGTATTTTAACTTTAATATCATTGTAGAGAGGGATAGATGACATCGTTGTGTTACGAATGTTATCGTAAATTCTATATTTTTATGTAGTGGTAAACATTCTGAAAACATAAACAGGCAGATACGATGTTGGATGCCACAGAGACAGAGACTGGGCAGTATGGAAGGGGAAACAAGCCTGACCTCCTAACCGAAAAATGTAAATATTGTCCTATGTTTATTTTCCAAATGAAGTAACTATATGATGTGACGAAGTAACTGTAATTTACATAGCTCCCTTACAAAGGTCATTCGATATTTTCAGTATGGTTAAGGTACTAGTCCAAATTTCCAACAAACGTTTGATTTTTTCATTTTCTCATCTATAATTACATGGACATTTCACATTAAACATTTTTCTTCGCCTTGACTATCAGCAATTAACTCATTTCTCGATTTTATCCATCCACTATTCCTTCGCAAATTGTGCTGTTTAACACTAAAACACTTGTTCTCACATTTTTATGGTTTGTTGGCGTTTTTCTCGGCTATTTCTTAACTAGCGCTCTATTATTCTCAGCCTACTATCCTAATCGTTCTAATTAAAATGCGCAACACACACCCTCATTTGAAAATTCCGTTTGCATTTCTGTTAATTTGCCGTTAATTGGTTTTCAAGTGTTTTCTTGCCATATTCATTTCGTTCGGTTCGCATTAACTTTGTCAACCCTTTTTCGCCGCGCTTGAAAATCATTGGGGAAAGAAAACAAAACGTGGCTTATCGTTGCAAGCAATTAGGATTTTTATCGCTGATCCATGTTCAGGCTATTAAACAACATCATGGATGTAAGGAAATTGGAAGAACTTTTTTCCCTACCAACGGACTACACTTTTAAGCGGCGAGGTTAACATTTGTTTAGGAATTCATTTTCTCACAAAAACTTTGCTTAAGTCAATTCCCCCTGCGGCTTATATGGAAAAACAAAGAAGAGACCCTATACAAATTTCTGTGAATAATCAAAGAATGGGCCCGATGAAGTTTTCTTTGAAAGTATTCTTAGGTTTTTATAGACATTTTAAATTTTGACGTAGAGGGTGTTCTTCTTTGATTTTCTATAAACGATTTGAAAGATCTATCCCTTTTACGATTCTTAACAAAAATAATTAGGGTCCCCTTAAAAATGACTAATGCGCACCCAAATGTAATTATCAATTTCAGAATTGTAGCATATACATACATATTCTCCAAAGTGTCAGAAGAAAAGCTTTACAGACTAAAAATAAAAAAAAACACTTATTCCGGGCACCAATAGTAGTTATATAAACATAAACTTATTGTTGAATCTTGTACTTTGTTAAGTATAAAAGTTTTTTGGATGCAGCTGGGAAAATATTAAAAATGTCTGCAGCAACGAATGCAACACCACAGCAATTACATTCGGAGGACCGTCCGAAATGGCGCCATAAACCAACACAAGTCGGAAGATAATTTAACGCGAAAATGGAGTGAAAAAATGAATACGCAAGATTAAATTACAATGTCTCAACTAGAGTAGTGGCGTCTGAGATGTATACTTTCTACATAAATCGTTCTGCGTTTAAAATTGTAAAGATGGTGATTAGGGGTTTCGCTGAGAGTAGTATTAAGTAAGAGTTTATCACATATGGAAAATAAGAAAATTTCTGCAAGATAAATATAGACAAACTAGTAGATCTTAAAGCTTTTTGTAAAATTGTTGGAGAAAAGAGAAATAACAAGACGTATATTATCGTGAATAGGGTGGAAACATGAAGAATAAAATTCAAATCTCCGTACATAGACAGGTAATATATGATTCTTAATGTTACATATCATGAACATAATTATAGAGCGGCACTACAATTATTGAATTATGGGGACTCCCTCCAAATCACATTTAAAAACCTGTAAGGAAAGTAGTAAAGTTGGACTGGTCCGACTATACCACTTTTGGTATATTCTACATATGTATCCTAACAGACGTCGTCTTTTCGAGGTAACATTGACATGAAATTTAACGAACATAAATATGTAATCTTTATCTATATGTGAACCGACCTATCCATCTATATACCTATGCAACCTATGATAATTCTCATTTCATTCGGTACACTTCTTAGTAAGCTTTATTCCGCATTTTACTCAAAACACGTAGCTAAGTTCGGCTGGACCTTAATACAGAGATATTTCACCCTGCAGAACCCTAAATGCCTAAATTGCAGAAAATACCGAAAATGGGGCCGGACCTACGAAGAACATATGTTTGTAATGTGGTATATCGTTTTCTCACCTACGGGTAGATAATTTTAATGTAGATCCATACTTTGGCATAATCTACTAATGAGAGTCCCTATACATGTAGGTATTTTGAATGATATCCTTATGATGAATGGTACGAAAATATGGGTCTGAACGTATTTAACTGCGATTTTTTTTGTTTTCTTCGTTTCGTGCCACTTCTGTAGGCTTTTTGTTTGGTCAGTAATTACTATATCGTCCACACATATACATATACATTTGATTTTAATTTACTTCCCTCAAATTTTAAATACACTTCCGTTTATATACATTTTAACGGACTCGTATAGTTTTATTAAAAATACAAATCTTAAATTTTATTTCACTTGCCCAGCAGAAATTCTGCTGGTCCAGATTTAATTGCTGCAGGCTTTCATTAGTTTGTTCTGTTAGATATGTATACACATAAAAAACAATCAAACTGGCCCTGGCTACAGTTGTCGTGCATAGGGAGTGAAAAACTGAAGAACAAAACTTTTCCTATGGATGAATGTAATTCTAAAAACATTACAGACAACATTCTACTCCTGTTTCTTGTTCTTGTTGCTGATATTATCTGAATAAATTTGTACTTTATACTCATTCTCAATAAGAGTCCACAAGAATACCACTACTTGTAGTGACGACGAGCTGTGCTGGCATACAGAGCACACAAAGTTGTGGCATTATTCAGACCTAACTAATACTATTTCAAATGCCTTCGGCATTTAGTTATAAACATAACTTTATTGCTCGGAATTTTTGTTGTTGTCTTTGATTCGTTGTTGCTGTTATGGTTCTATTTGACCTAACAGTTTATAAGGAAATTAAAAACATTCAATTAACAGACAAGTTATTAGACATTTGAGACATAAAACTAAAATTGTTAACAGAGATGATACCAACTACTACTACTGTGTAATGTTGAATTCAATTAAATCAGTTTCCAATGTCAAAAAAATTATGAAAATGTTTCTAGAAGATTTCCCGGGGAATTTGGACATATTTCTTAATGAAATATAATGAAAGTAGTGAAGCCGGGCGGAACCGACTATAGAAAATCCTTCATCACGTTGGGTATATTCAACAGATGCATTCTAACAGACGTCGGATTTTCGAAAGACCATTGACATGAAATTTGTGATCTTTATCTACGACTAACATCAATCCATACATATGCAATTCTACAACGTATGCTAAATTTCATTGATTATTTGAAACCCAATAATATATGGGCAATGTCTGCATTTCTACAAAAAACAATTTCTTCATTCTATACTCAATTTTGTATGCTATGCTAAATTTCGCGTCAATTTAACAAAAATGAGAAGTTGTAGCACCCGATTTCAAAAGAAATTTCAGCACGATTTGTGCACAGCGGCCATATTTTGGGTCCATGTTTAATTTTTACTTCAATTTTGTACCTATTTATTGAAAAAAGCATAGCAATTTTTATTTCTATAAACATACAATTGGGAGTGAATTTCTTTGGTTCATTTTGATGAATTTGTGAGGCTATAACTATGTGAAGGAGTCAACCAATGAAATCGGGGTTTTAAGAAGAGTTGTTTGATTTGCTATTGGCTATCTTTTTGTCATATATTTTTTGTCCGAGTCAGTAGCAGTTTCTGAAATAAGTGTGAAAAACATGGAAAAAGTATGTCTAAATTTTAATTTTTTTTTTGCAGTTGTGCTATTTTCAGTATGATGTTGTTGTTTTATTGATTTTATCTCAAGAGAAAATTTGTAGACCTAATTAAGAGGAAAAATATTGCTTAAGAGAGAAAAGCAATATTTCGAATAGTTCACGAGATATAGACTCAATAATAAGTACGTATTATTCGAACTGTACTTCTAGAAAAACCAACTACGTTATTCTATAATCAATTTTGTACGTTGTGCAAAATTTTATGTCAATCTAACAAATATGAGGAGTTTGATGCACAATTTACTTATATATGGATGCTATATCCAAATATGAACCGATTTCAACGAAACTTGTCACAGGTTAGGCTATACTGATTTCAGTACGTTTTGTTCTTATCAGCCATATATTGGTTCCTTGGTGCGTCAATTACTTAAAATCAATCTATAATATAAGGGAGCTACATCTAAATCTCAACCGATTTTCACTAAACTTGGCGCACATTATTCTGGATTAAATTCAAAACGCTATGCAACGTAGGAACTTGGTACATTATTTAGATTAAATCGGACGAAAATATGTATATCAAAATCTGAATCGATTTTCACGAAACTCAGCACACATCATTCCAGCACCAATTCAGTATGTTATGCCAAATTTCGTGCAAATCGAAAGATATATGGGACTTTGGTGCACCATTAACATGAAATCGGACGAAACTATATATGGGAGCTATATCTAAATCTGGACCGATTTTCTCGAAACTTGGCAGACATCAGTCTAGGCTCAATTCAGTACGTTATGTCAAATTTCGTGCAAATCGAAAGATATATAGAAACTTTGGTGCACAATTTACATGAAATCGGACGAAACTATATATGGGAGCTATATCTAAATCTGGACCGATTTTCACGAAATTTGGCAGACATCACTCTAGCCCCAATACAGTACGTTATACCAAATTTCGTGCATATCGAAAGATATATATGGGACTTTGGTGCACCATTTACATGAAATCGGACGAAACTATATATGGGAGCTATATCTAAATCTGGATCGATTTTCACGAAACTTGGCAGACATCACTTTAGGCTCAATACAGTACGTTATACCAAATTTTGTCCATATCGAAAGATATATATGGGACTTTGGTGCACCATTTACATGAAATCGGACGAAACTATATATAGGAGATATATCTAAATCTGGACCGATTTTCACGAAACTTGGCAGACATCACTTTAGGCTCAATTCAGTACGTTATGCAAAATTTCATACATATCGAAATATATATAGGGACTTTGGTGCGCCATTTACATGAAATCGGACGAAACTATGTATGGGAGCTATATCCTTGGGCCAAACAAATGAGCTGTGCCAAATTTCATCCAATTCGGATCATAAATGCGACCTGTACTTTGCTCACAAAAATACATGGACAGACAGACAGACGGACGGACGGACATGCTTAAATCGACTTAGAAAGTGGTTCTATGCATATTCTCTAAAGGAACCATGCATCTATCTCGTTTCCTTTTGCCTGTTACAAACATATGCACAAAGACATAATACCCTGTACCACAGTGTGGTGAAGGGTATAAAAAAAATCTTTGCTGGCAAGCGTTTTACCTCATATGAAGTGGCAATTACAATTGTAAACCACCACTAGACGCTGAGGAGATCAAGGAATGGAATTGATAGAAAAGCGTTGAGCTAAGTGTAGTTGAAGTTTCAGGAGATAACATTGAAAAAAAGACTAACTATTCTCTTTCATTGATAGGCTTAGAAATTTTTCGAACCGTCATCTTACAACGTTCAAGTCCCAGGAACTATTCTAAGCGAAATTTCCAACCGTAATTTGGTATTCCAGTTTCATGGAGGACCGAAATATATTAGCAGTATATTTCAAATTAGATCCATGTTTTAAAGTAGCCCCCATATCCATTTTTCCGTCAAGTTTAAGTAGTTTGTCCTGGGCTCAAATTGGTTGTGCCTGGACATTCTGCGATCTTGATAAGAAAACAATATTTTTGTACATATATAACAATTTTTGAAGAGACTATATACCTAAAATGCAAGGATTTAAAAAAATCATAATTCGAAAATTATCAAAATTCTCGTTTGCTAATACTTCATGAAATATATATTTATACCATTCACCACACTGTGGTACAGGGTATTATGTATTTGTGCATATGTTTGTAACAGGCAAAAGGAAACGAGATAGACACATAGTTCCTTTTTAGAATATGCATAAAATCAATTTCTAAGTCGATTTATGCATGTCCATCCGTCCGTCTGTCTGTCCATATATTTTTGTGAACAAAGTACAGGTCGCATTTATGATCCGATTTGGATGAAATTTGGTATAGGTCACTTATTTGGCCCAAGGACGAACCATATTGAAATTGGAAAAAATCGGTTCAGATTTAGATATAGCTCCCATATATATTTTCGTCCGATTTAATGAAAATGGTGTACCAATGTCCCCATATATCGTTCGATTTGCACGAAATTTGGCATAGCATAATAAGTTTTGTCTAGAATGATGTGTGTTAAGTTTCCAGAAAATCGGTTCAGATTTAGATATAGCTACTATATTTATTTTCGTCCGATTTAAGGTAAATGGTGCGCCAAAGTCAATAAATATATTTCGATCTGCACGAAATTTGGTATAGCGTACCGAATTCCGTCTATAATAATGTGCTATATCTAAATCGGTTCAGATTTAGATATAGCTCTCATATATATTTTGATCCGATTTTAGGTAATTGGTGCACCAAAATCTCTGAAAATCATTCGATTTTCACGAAATTTGTCATAGCGTACTGAATTAAGGCTACAATGACGTGTGCTAAGTTTCGTGAAAATTAGTTCAGATTTAGATTTAGCTCCCATATATACTTTCGTCTGATTTTATGTAATTGGTGCACCAAAGTCCCTATATATCTTTCGATTTGCACGAATTTGGGTTTAGGGTACTGAATTAAGTGTAGAATGATGTTGCTAAGCTTCGTGAAAAGATCCATAGCTAGGCCGATTTACACAACGTACTGATGTAATATAAATTAGTCTCTGGCAAGTTTCCCTGAAATCCGTTCAGATATATGCTACATATGTTAGGATACATATGTAGAATATACCCAAAGTGGTGAAGGGTATCATATAGTTGGCCCAGTCCGACTTTACTACTTTCCTTATTGGTTTTTAATATAAACAAAGAATTTTCAAAATAAATTTAATAAACTTTAAAATGGAAAATGTTTTAATTTCAGACTAACATGTCATCTAGTAAAGCCAGTGTTATTCTAAAGAGTATTTTAAATTCTATATACCTAGAGGTAAGACTAACATACCATTTATTGCAACAAAAGTGAACTTATTGATCACAGCATCACAAATTTGTAAATACGAATATGTATGCGCAACCATTACAATTTCCAAGCAGACAGCATGCAATTTTATTACGCTTTTTTTAACGATAGAATACTATAGCATGTGTGCATTCAACTACATATATTTTGTACATGTAAGCAATCAAATGAAAACAACTCATTTCACCTACGCACATCCTCATCTATAACAAGAATGTACAGACTCCTAGCAACCAACCAACGAACAACATGGTATACAATCAAGGGCCCTTGGAGAAATTTACAATCAACCGACCACAGAATAAATATTCCCATCATCATCATAGAAGTGAATGGTTGGCTGGCTGACTGATTGTGAAGGCAAAGTGTTTGCATTCATAACCAAATTGTTGTAGTTGGTTGGTTACCAGTCAGTGAAACGGCCAAATCGAACAGTCGTCATTCAGACATTTCAGTTCAAAAACAAATTAGAGTTAAGTGTTGCAGTTATATATGTGTCCGTGTGTACACACACATATATGTGGACATGTATTGCCTTTAGATGAAGGGTTGCCGTTGTTAATATTCTTAACAATATAATAAGCTTTATGCAATACCAGATTAGAAGGTATCCTTCACAGATGTTGAAGGTCTTCTGCATAGAAGTGCTTGCGGTCTTCTCCAAAGAGGAACTCAGATTTTCTTCATATAAGAGCCTAGTGTCTTCTTTCCAGAAAAGTTCATGGTCTTCTTCACCTATGAAATCTTCTTCATAGAAGTTCCAGATGCCTTCTGGATGTCTTCTACATAGAAAACCTCGATGTTTCTTCATATAAGAGTTGAAGGTTTCATCTTCAGTGAAGTGACACTGTCGTATTCATAGTAGTGCTCACGATCTTTTTCATATAAGAGCACGGGGTTTTCTTCATAGAAGTGCTCAGGATCTTAATTAAAGAAGGGCTCTGGGTCTAATTTATATAAAAGCCAATGAGTTTCTTCGGAGAAGCCGTCTGGCTCTTCTTCATAGGAAAATTTGTTGTCTTCTTCAAAAAGGAATTCAGAATGTTTTAATAGATTAGTTCAGGATCTTCTTCATATACGAGACTAGTGCTTCTCCATATCAGCATATCTTCCCATAGTATAGTTGAAGTTCTTATTCTTAAAAGCGCTGAAGGTATTGTTCTTCGTCATCTGAATGTTTCGTCTTTATAGAAGAGTTAAACAACTTCTTCGCCATAAAATAGCTTAAATTATTCTTCTTATAGAAGTTGAAGGTTTCATTTATCATATCCGAAGAACTGAAGTTCTTTGTCTTCATAGATAAGATGAAGGTATTCTTTTTCATAGTCGAGCTGAAGGCATTCTTCTTTATAGAAGTTATTATTGTTGTAGAGAAGACAGTTTAGATATTGAATTCTATTAGTCATGTATTATACGTATATGACGAACAACATCTTTATTTAGAAGAAATGTTGTTTGGTAACACTGTAATATCATGAGTATCGGTTATTGTCTGCAGGGAATTGGCAACATTCGTTGTTTAAACACGTGTATGTATATTTCTTCAATCAAGTAAATGCAGGTTACTTTTACGCTTGAATGTGGCATATTAAATTACCTCGTACCTGTCATTAAATGCTCAAGGCCATTAATGCTCGTCCCATGAAACAACAAATCGAATGTCAACTAATAATGTAAATGTTTCAAGGTGCAACGACAAATGCTAAATACAAATGGCATCGTATTCAATTCACAGCAAAAATAAAAAAATATTTAAAAAAAATAATATTCAAAGTTTAGATACGCCCTTCTGTCATGGTGTGTTTTTTGAAATAAGAGGTGATATGATCTGTAGGGCATCACTGGTGTTATTTGAAACCAGTAAGGAAAGTAGTAAAGTCGGACTGGACCGACTATATGATACTTCACCACTTTGGGTATATGTATCCTAAAGTCGAAATTATATATGGAAGCTATGCTATATCTATATCTGAACCGATTTCAAGGAAACTTATCTGAGATTAATTTATATCAACTTCAGTACGTTGCGTCAATCGGCCTAGCTATGGATCGTTAGTGCACCATTTACTTAAAATCAGACGGAAATATATATAGAGGTGTATGTAAAACCATTTTCACGAAACTTTGCACACATCATTCTAGATTTAAATCAGTACGCTATCCCAAACTCGAAAGATATATGGGGACTTTGGTGCACTATTAGATAAAATCGGACGAAAATATATATGGAAACTATATCTTAATCTGAACCGATTTCCACGAAACTTTGCACACGTCTTTATAGACTTAATTCAGTACGCTTTGGTGCTCCATTTACAAAAATCGGGCGA